>NC_082393.1:25986105-26013605 GCF_031168955.1 Gadus macrocephalus
CACCACCACCACCACCACCACCACCACCACCCCCACCACCACCACCACCACCACCACCACCTACTCGACCACCCCCACCACCACCACCACCACCACCACCACCACCACCACCTCCACCACCACCACCACCCCCACCACCACCACCACTACCATCTGTTCTGTTAAAATTTTGTTTGTTACGTAATGATTTGAGAGGAATTGATACAGTGGTGTTTATTGAAAGACAGAGTATGTGGGATAGTGATGCATGCAGAACAATAGAGGAGGTGGAGGAGCTGGAGGAGTTGGAGGAGGTGGAGGAATCCAGCCATCGTAGAGGATCATGACAGCGCACAGCGCTGCTCGCTCACCTTCTCTCTTGTTGACCTTGGCAAACTCTGGGCCATGGCTGCTGGACAACTGGGAGGAGCTTGTGAAGGACGACGGCATCAGATTGGATATCAGCGGGCTGTCACATGCCTCTGTCGACCAATCACAAAAATGGGACAGATGTTAAAAAAAGGACAGTTACATCACATTACCTCCGATAAAATGTGAAATGGCGAGTTCTTGAGGTGGGTTTGAATGGAGGGTTCGAACCATGTATCTGATTAACCCCTAATGGAAGCTTGAGGGGAACAAAGCGGTTAACTTCACAGATGTGGTCTAGGTTAAGACCAGGGGCACAGAGACCTCTGGTCGATACAGGGAGCTGGTGTCCGTCTTATAAAGGTCCCATGACATGCCACCAGGTGCGGCAGTCCAATGGGTAGGCTGGTCGATTGATCTATCCAGCACACATCTAGGTGGACACGCCCACCTGTGATGTCATAAGAGGCAGATTTTCCAAACGGCTTGTAACGGCGAATCACACTCACACCTGGTGGCATGCCATGGGACCTCTAAGGTGACTCCTACACAACGTTGTGTTATGTTTAGAGCTGTGTCGATACAGGGGGGGTGACAGCTGCTTGGTTTGGATTGGATTGAACACATGCACACACACACACACACACACACACACACACACTCACATGCACACACACAGGCAAAAGCAAATTAACTAGATATCACTGACAGGACAGCGATGCACATTAACTTCATTCTATCAGCAAGCGGGAACAGAACATAGCAAAACAAACATCTTGGCAGTCAACATTAGAAAAACTAAATATCATAATATAGTAATTACATAATAACATGTAATAGCTTTTAACAAAGACAGACAACAGTGACAGACGAGAAAGTGCACCTCGGCCACATTAATTTCAAATAAAAGTCACGGACGCTGGCAGAATGAACGAGGCCTAAGCCCGTACAATGAGAGACGGGCGGCTGAATAGGGGTCAGCCAGGCTACATCATGTTGCACAATACAGCCGATGTGCATCAGATATAAGGACCGAACACCATATCCCCAAGAGATGTCCAGAGAACTATGCAACGACAAGCTGAGCAATACTTAACGCGTGATGTTACCGAACGTAGAACAAGTCATGACATTCATATTAAAACAAAGAGAAAATGAGAAAGCATCCATTCAGTCACAGTTGGCAGTACTGTTGTCTAACCTATTCATTGACGTGACGGTCTTCACATCTTTATTACACCGATTAATAAAGACGAAGATGAACGATGGGTCTTTTCTGCACCTTTCTTTAATCTAAACGGAACTGTGTGAAAACTCGCTCTATTGCAGGGTTTCAAATTTAGCCCGTCAAAAATGATCATTCCTGCCAGGATTAGTTGCGACTCAAGGAGTTCAAGCAACTCGGTTGAGTTTAATCCTAATCCCCCCAAAGCAAGAGTAGCATGCAGTCGCTTGGTGGAGGAACCCGCGTGAAAAATAAGAATCGGTAAAGAGTGATACAATGAGCACTCTCTAAGCTAAAGTGGTAAGAGTGAGGCAACTGTAGCCCTGGTAGCAAACTCAACACCATTTCTCCTGGTGAACTCTGAACTTTAAAGGGTGACGCCGCATCATTGACTGACCAGTGGAGCACAATTAGCATCACAGCAAAATGCAAAGCACCTGACCTTCCAATCAGTCTGATGAAATGCCATTTGGATAGGTCAGAGACGAGCACAAAGAAGAAAGTCAACGTCCATCTGGTTGCAGAGCGTAGGGTTGTATTAGCTGCCTTCAAATTGTTCAGAGTGGTGCATTATTAACAACAGTATCAAATAATAATAATGAAATGGTTCTAAAAGAAAACCTCATATAGAAAGTGAAGCACACCATGCCTGAACAAAACAAAACAAAAATCCAATTTGTGTTCTGAATTCTACCAGACATTCATTGTTCCCGCAAGACAATGGACCCACAAGAGAACTTTAAAAATGCAAAAAGACTGAGACACGGATGCATTGCGGCCTCCAGTCACCTGGACTAGCACGCTACACCCTGACAGAGAACCATCCCAGAGAAGAACGATGTTTATTAGGTCATAAACTGCATGACCACCTGACATAGTGGAGCAAAACTTCTGCTTTTGCCAGATCCACATTTTTGGAAGCAATGTGTTTGTGCGTGTGTTTGGTGGGTCTGTGTGTATGTGTGTGTGTGTGTGTGTGTGTGTGTGTGTGTGCGTGTGCGTGTGCGTGTGCATGTGCGAGTGAACGTGTGCCTGTGTTTATGCGCGTGCGCATCACAAAAGGAAGACCATTGTATGCTCGTTACTTACCATGACATAATATATTCACATGCAGATGAGATGTAGTGAATATAATGCAGGCTTACTATACTTCAGCAGAGCCAGCCTGGGCTTGTTTATGGGTGCCGTGCACCCTAGTTGAAATGTTAGACTAAACACATCTTAATTGCCTGACCTTTTGCTCCCTCTTAAATCACTGTGCGCTGTGTAATTAATGCGCCACAAAAGTAAGAAGTGAAGAGGTGGCTCTGATGGTAGGAGCCGTTGTCAGCCATTACCAAACAGCGTACAGTAATACGACCCGGGCAAACAGTGAGATGGGGAACGAGGAACCGGATCCATCTAGACAGGTCTGCCTCCATCTGCCGTATCACACAACAGAGAACTCCCAGTGAGTTGATCATCAAATACGATGTCGTTGTTTATGCTGGAATCCCCTTCATTCTAAAAGAGCATATGCTCTTTTATGGTCCTATGATGAATATAATACAGCTCATTACTTTCAACATGACTCCCTCACAGTCAATACTGAGTGTGTGTGTATGTGTATGTGTGTGTGTGTGTGTGTGTGTGTGTGTGTGTGTCTCTCTCAAACAAAATAGATATTTCAGCATCACAGACAGCTGCCTTTTATTTGGAGAGCCTGGCTGACGGGGGAGTAGGCAACAAAGCCCGCCTATGTGTTATCCGGAAGCAGAGGAAAGATCTGATTGAGCTGCCGATTGTATCAAAGGAGTCACATCCGAGAACTCCTTTTCGAGTATCCAAACTTTCTCGGCGAATTTAACAGCAGTTGTAGTAGGTCAGTAACATCATACAAAATGAAAACACTTTTAATACAAGTTGGTACAGCCCTCATTGAATGCCTTTTTGGAAATGCCAGTTTGAGGGTTTCTGAGTATTGTGATCATGTGAGTGTAAACTTTATGAATTATGAATAATGTCAGGCTGACTGCAGTCTGAGTCCCTTTGGAAAGAGGCCTGTCATGGTTGGTTTGACTAAAGCAGCTTAGGACGGGAACCTGGAACACACATTCTTTTAGCGAGCAGCTTTTACATTCTCCTGTGAGGCCTGCAACACAACGGAGGGACTGGTCCATGACCAGACATCCGTCTCTCAAACTACCGGGGTACAGCAGCTAATGGATGCTAGCGCCTGTCCAATTCTCACATAAGGTAATCAAATATTCAGCATCAACTATAACATCAGCATCATAACTATCATCGGCAATGCAAATTATCGATCCTCTGAAACCACTCACTATTTATTACCAGCTTTAATGTGTTCCAACCACTGCAGTGGCACTTTTGTCATAAATAGAATTGTGCGCACAAAAAAACAAGCATTAATTTCACATAGTTGCTATTGATCATGATGATTTGAAAAAAGGATTATGGTTTGTTATGACAGTTAAAAGAATATGGCAGTTTATGAAAGATAGGGCATGTAAAAAGGCAAGTGATGACATAGGCTATATAACCACGTTTTATTTTTTAATTCGTACATAGGAATTTATTGTCCTACATTTAGTGATGCAGGTTTTCCAATCCAAATGCATTCAATCTACAGTTAAAACTGAAAGGGATGTAAATGGATTGGATTTGCATTTTAAAATTGAAATATTTATTTAGTTTTTAGGGTGCCATGCTAAATAACAAAATGTTAAACCATGTGCACTTGGTTAAAAAGGTACACTTTGACTTTCTATTCTTGCCAAATCAGCTTTTAGCACTTATGACTAAAACGTTTTCTGTTCTTGGCAGTTCTGTATTCAAACGCCAAAATAGATCATGACAAAAGCTTTACTGCCATGAAAAAAATAACACTTTGTGTCCCTAGGAAAAGAGTGCCCTTATTGTTGTGGAAATATTTATGATTTTGAACGTGTCTCTCCCTGCTATCTCTGGCTCCTATTCTTGGAACAGTTAAATGTGTGACCATTTGTGAAATTTCCTGACTGTGCAAGGCTGAGCAGGACTAAATGAGACAGGGGGATACAACATTAAAACCAGTATATATTAGAATTATATTATATAAAAAAGGTGAACTGTAGTGTGTTTGTTTTCTGAAAGATATCGACATAGTGGTAGTGGTCATAGTTAATACTCATGAAACATTCATCGTTTGATTTAAAAGGTTTGCATCATATCGTGGTTTGGTGTGGGAGGACAATTTGGGCTTTCAAGTTGTACACTTATTATTGGAACTTGAAAAATTGCAAGAGGGACAAATTTCCATAACACTCTCTTCATCACGCACCAGAAGCCCACAGTGGCCATAAACATCGAATGAGAACCAACAACCATTTATTTACACATGCAGATTGTAATAGGATCTCTGAATGACTTGCTTTGAATAATAAGGTAAACTTATGCTGCATGAGTGAGTGCAGTCTAGTTTAGTATAGTTTACTTTGGCCACGTTCTTTTAGAATCCTGTTTTCTAGCTGTCCGGTCGAGTAAATCTAATACAATCAAGAACGGTTGGTCATTAGGTAATGGCTTACACTGTACACTAAAAGTAAAAAAAAGTAATGCTGTACTATGGTTTTACTGTAGTGAAAACATTTAATTGATAACATTTTACTGCAGTTGGATGATCTTGACCTTCTGGTGGTGTCTGGTTGAAACAATTCAAACAAGAGGAACAGATGAAAGAGGCGAAGGACAGAGGGTTAACGGCAGAGGGACGGTACGTTATAACAGGTGTGTTGTGAGCAGAGAGAGCGGTCAGGCAGGTATCCCGCAGCTGCCCTTGAAAACACAACGGCGGAGTTGTTTGAATTAAAGACACAAACGTCCGTTTTGCTGATTCCAACGAGGCTGTGTGATGGTAACTTTGCATTTCGCAAAAACGCTTCCTTCTACTCGGAAAGTAGCAGAGACGTTTAGGTCATGGACTAGTGGCCTTCTATCTCTCATTAGAATCATTCATGTTGTTTTTAAAGGCTCCAAGTTTCTAATTAGTTCTCATTTTGTTCCGCCAAACAGCCCACCGGGCTGAAGGGGAGACAGGCTACGGATAAGTTGACGTGGAACGACGGGAAACGGAAATTAATTGACATTTCTTGGAGCCTCAGTTGGACAATGTCAAAGGAGAGACTAATCTTTCATTCAATTCCCATTCAGTTTACAGGTTTCTCTCTTCTTTATGTATCCCCTGCCTTCCCCTGACCTCCTCCTCTTCCTCCTCGCCGTGCCCTCCTCCTCCTCCTCCTCTATGCCCTTCGCTCCGTGTTGCTGTCCTTGCCCCGTTCTTAACTCTAGCCAACTGTATTAAATATATTTTGTATTTCATGGTATGCATGTCCATAAGAACTAATCTTTAAAAGGCTTTAGGCTACGTCTCTCAACCTCCTCTTCGATTCTTGCGATATCAAAAAACAATATAGAAGTTTACAGTTTGCAGTTTACAGAGCTTTGATGTCAATATTTGTCTCGTTTAAAAGCACGTAAAATTAAAAATACTTTAATTGCTCTCTACCTGCACAATAACAAATGTGCAGAAAATATCCCTTTCCCCTGGTCGGTCACAGTTGATCCCTCCTGTCGTCACAGAACGTCAGAGCCTCACCTCACCCCAGCCTGACGGATCGGTTTGGAGCGATAACAATTAATCTGTGGTTCCAGTCGGGCTTTGAGAGGGACAGTTGAGTTCTAAGGAAAGAGGGGTGGGACAGGCCTTGAGCTTATACACAATGTGCCCCCCCCCCCCCCCGAGCAGATGGATGGACCCCTAGTCCTGTGTCAAATTTAATCACATAACCTATCCCGTGGCTCATAAATCAAGGCCCAGGCAGTGCGGCGCCATAGCCCCCACTGTGATTCTATGTGTAAGCCTTGACTGAAATCCCGTCGCTGACTCCAATGGACTCCACCCTTGCTTGTGCACGAGGCTCAAAACACAACAGGGTTCACAGATTTACTCCGAGAAGCGCTGCACTCAGCCAAACCTAGCTGTCCACCTCGAAGGTTTATGTTTTCCAAACACAAACCCCCAATTAGAAGAACCACATTGTGTTGGGGCCTTTTTCAAGATGTAGGTATATATACTCTGGATAAGGTATGAGCGACATACAGAACATATGCACACTGTCCCTCACACTTTCCAAAGACTGGCAGGTCAACATTTGGCTTACAAGAAATCCATGAACACTAAATGTGGCACATCAAATCTCTCAGCTCTTTAATTGGCTCATCTGCATAACTTGTGGATTGCCTAAGAGGTATACTCTAACTGTAGATTTAGACATCTCTCTCTCTCTCTCTCTCCCTCTCTGAACAAGCACATCCTCAACCCCCGACTGCCTTAGCGGAGGTGATTAGTGAGTCTGCATGCCAATACTCGATAACATGTCAGCATTACCAAGAGTGGAGGTGAAGAAGAGTAAGACACAAAACAGTTTTCCAGGAGTAAAGAAGTTGCAATAAAATATGATATGAGAGAGAGCGAGAGCGAGAGCGAGAGAGAGAGAGAGAGAGAGAGAGAGAGAGATCTTTTGTTTTCTGATAGCCTTACCATTGTGGTTTTTATAGTTTCTGCCAATGAAGCAGTTCGAAGAAATGAATGAAACTAATTACAAGAGAGAGAAATAGAGAAAGACTGTGTGTGTGTGTGTGTGTGTGTGTGTGTGTGTGTGTGTGTGTGTGTGTGTGTGTGTGTGTGTGTGTGTGTGTGCGCGTGCGTGCGTGCGTGCGTGCGTGTTGCGCGCGCGTGCGTGCGTGTGTTTAGGGGCCGGAGCACGAATGAGAAAACCTTCCTGCTGCTGATGAGCAGAGCGACATGCTGGAATCATTTTATTGGAATTGCTCGGAAATAAAACCGATGCAATGTGGATAAATTAAAAAACGCGGAGGCACCTGGTAGGCTAAGGATCAGATACCTATTTCGAATTTTAAGTTCAATTAAGTTAGTCACGCAGATAATTTCTATCTATCTCAATCGGATACCCCTTTGTTTAACATCCCAGAAGCAAAAGGTCTTCGAAAAGCCTCAACTTGGGATAAACAGCGAAGCTTCAGAGGCGCAGTGGGCGCAGTAACAGTTCCCAAAACACTGCAATCATACACAGCTTCCCAAAGTGGGCTTACATGAAACTCATCGATCGCTCAGGGGACCAGAGCAACAGACTGGGAGTGACCACACGGTCCAATGGGTCACCGAATAGGTAATACACACATCGTGGTGTGTGCCTTGCAGCCATTCTCTCATCTTCAGGCGGCCTGTTTCACCATCGTTAAGTCCTCTTTAAAACCGTTAGTTAAGTTAAAACATGCTGGAGTATGGGTTATTCTGGCCTGTCCTGGAGTTGTATGAACATTAAATTGTTCTAATTGGCCAATCAAGTCTATAATACGCTTAGGTATATTATATCACCTAGATATGCTAAATTTCTCCTAAATCCTTCCCGTCGATGATAACCTGAGCTCCAGAAGTCCTGCATGCGGGTCCAAACCACGCCGACCTAATGGGACTCAACCCCCGCTACTGTGTACTAAAGGATCCTGACACCACCAAGAACACGGTCCTCTCATCCCCGAAGACGTGTCTGCAGCAGTCACTTACTTTATCCGAGTGTACACCCGCATTATAGTTGCCCATATGCTGCTCAGCTTTTTCTCCACATATGCACGCGTCGGTGTCTGTGTCTGCTCGAACGAAACGCATCGTGCTCACCTTCTCCACGTGTCCCGCAGAAGATCAGAAGGACGATGGCGAAGCGCGACATAATCCCACCTGGTCTGCTATTCCGTGACCGCATGGTGCAGCGCTATGGACGGGGTGCTGCAGGCTCTGAACCCGCCTGTGTGAGGAGGAGGAGGACAGGAGTGTGAGAGTGTTAGAGAGTGCTGCTGATCAGCTGTGGTCCTCGGGCTCCGTGCGCCACGGCTGCGTTGTCTGCAGCAGGAGGGGTGTACCAGACTCAGGATGCGCCCAGCCAAGGAGTCATGGGACGCAGAAAAGGAAAAAAATGAAAAGGTGAACGGGGCTCACTGAAACACAACTTCTTTTTCTAGCATTTGGATGATAACGATGTGGTTGTTATACTGTTTCCTTCTTTCCCACGAGCAAACGCGCGTGGAGACCCCCCCCCCCCCCCCCCCCCCCCCCCCACACACACACACACACACACACTTATATGTACTGCCAGTGTGTAACGTGTTTATGACGTGTGTTGTGGGGCAGTTGTGCAGTGTCGGTGGGGGTTATTTCTTCAGAATTCTAAATCGTGCCCGCCTGCAGTGAGGTGGGATCCACTCATGCTGCCCGCTCCTCCGCCTGACTGAGCCGAGAGAGTGAGGTGGTTAAGAGAGACAGCGTGTACATGATAGGCAGCAGTCTGGTCCCCATTACCACTCCCAGTATAGCCTATCCCTGGCTAGGCCCTCTGACAGACCCCGCCCCAATGCCGCTTTTCGAAGCGAAAACATGAATGAAATATTACTGATTATGTGGTGACTTTTGTTTTGTGGTATAAGGTTTGGGCAACCAAATTGTGTGTGCGTGTGTGTGTGTGTGTGTGTGTGTGTGCGTGGACTAAGTCCAAATTGCAAACATAAACAACTAAGGGACGTCTTGTGTTTGGTTTATTAGGACACAGGTACAGAAGGAGTGACCAGGGAGAGGGGGGGGGGGGGGGGGGGGGGGCGTGATTAGGACAGCGTCTCCAGGACAGCTGTAATCAAACCCTAAAGACTCAGAGTGCCACGACACTCTATTTATCAATTACAGTTACGTTAGATGCAACAATCGCTTACTAGTTGCTACCACACTCCAAAAAGAATCGCATAGCATAAAAGCATTTGGCAATAAGGCATTGAACATTAGGACCGCCAGCAGTGAGGTAGCACTGGTGTATTAATAAATGTATAACTGTGTACAGCCAGTGTGGATTTTCGCAGCCCACATAAGGAAGGACAACATTTCCTCATGAAGGCTGCGGAGTCCATACTGCCAGCAGCCTATGGGAAAGGGTTGGGGGTCGGTGTTAAAGCAAAACATAATTCAGGACTTTAATCCACCCACGGCAACACAGTGTTTGCTTCGCAGTAGCAACAGTGCAGGACAGAACATTGCCTTCAGCAAACGGCATGAGGAGCCGTCCTTCAGTGAACACAGGAGAGGTGTGGTGGTGGCTGAGGTCATCATCGTAGTAGGAGTAGTAGTAGGACTTACTCGCAGTCAAGGCTGTTCCATGGTTTCACCTCCCTCTGGGGTTTCTCAATCAAGACCACAAACAAACAGACAAACATATCATATGTTTGATGATTGGATGATTAATTAGAAGAGTGTAAGAGGAGCGTGTGTGTGCCTGTGTGTGTGTGTGCCTGTGTGTGTGTGTGTGTGCCTGTGTGTGTGTGCGCGTGTCTGTGTGTGGGATCCATGGACTCTCAGATTACGGACTATAGTAGAGGTATTATTGGAGGCTCCCCTTCTGAGCTGCTATTCGTTTCCTGCTCCATTTCACCCCCTTCAACGTCTTTGAGTGCCGTCCCTTTGTGGTTATTTTTACCATGTTCCTCGATTCCTCACTTTTAGCAGAAACCGTAACATGATGCAGTCTACCAGCTACTCAGCCTTTGTCAGTGTCAAAGTTACAGAAAAATTAAAAAAATATATAGTATGAAAAAAGAAATAGACAAAAATATCATATTCCTTAAAAGTTTCGCAAAATCTTTCAGTTTTTGCATATGGCTACCTATTATTTAAACAAATGTATGCGTTTTATTTTTTACAGTACTGTACACACACAAACAATGTATGACTGTAAATGACTCACTACCAAATATGGAAGTAGTACGGCCTGAAATGTAACTGCTGTGAGAAAGGCTTTCACATAATGCGTCTCCCATTTGTTCCTTTAGAATGATGGCGAAATGGAGACCATGAAAACACAAACAATGGCAGCATTCACATTGGCATGATTTGTGGGAAAAAAGGCTGTTATTTCTGCACCTGAAGAAAAGCCATAAACCAAGACGATGAGTAGCAACCCCTGTATAATATTCAAAGTTAATACCGTAGTTTGATGATGCTGTTGTTATGTGATCCATTGTAATCTAACATAGCATTCTGAAATTGTAACATTGATGTCATAAGAAGTCACACTGATGAACAATCAGCTATAGCCTTAGGTACAACGCAGACAGCTGATGTATAACGGCTGACCAATGGTGGTTCATACTGCAGTCCAGAGAATGCTTTTGATAGCTGTTTGGTGTGTACTGTGACAATGGAAAGCCATGATGCATGGCTACATTCTGACTCAAACCTGTCTCAGCCCTGTCTCGCCTGCTGAGTGAATACCTGCCAATTTCCATCCAATAATGTTGGAGTTTTAATGATTCTTCTCCAGCCTTCCGACGGTCTGTAGGGGAAAGCAGTGCTCTGTGTAAAGGATAAAACAAAGATTTTTAATACCATAAAAACCAACCTTTAAACAGCAATACCGTGCCTTACTGGCAGGGCAAATATTGTGTGGGGGGGGGGGAAGGCATAGCATCCTACGGCCGCCAAAAAGACAAGACCTCTCTCTCTCTGTACTTTTCGTTATCGCTTTCATCACAACTTGATAAACAACTTTGCCCCTCCAAGGACACCAGTTTTTCTCCACATATTACTCACAAGAGTAGAAACGACCAAATATCTTTGGAGGGGATGCCTTTTCTTCCCATCAGGGGATTGTATCTTCAAAATGTAAACATCCTCTTTTCTGTCACCGAGTCCCCTTCTGTGTGAAGCAGACCAGAAGGACTGATTCCATCTTTCCTCCGCTCCACGAAAGGCCTCCATGATTATTTCTCAGGACATCTGAAAGCTCTGAGAAAATGTATTTCGCAATCACGTTGAATTGGAAATCACCTCACAATGGAAGAGCAAGAAAAGTAATTTGCGCCCATTGTGAAGTGAGATCCTTCTCATCTCAGCCAAACTGCACTTGCTGTTCAAGGCATCTGTAAAAACGATCAACCAATTAATAAGTCCGTGAAAAAATGAAGCCTACGCTTACAGATTTTTGCACCGAATTATCTAATGTGGAATAACAAATTATTAATTGTATTTTGTCCATCGAATACATTTGGTAAGGGTCTTACCTATTTTTGATGTCACTTCAGTTCCACGTATGTAGTGAAGAAATCTTAAGTCCACTTGCTACAGGAGATCCTGGAAGATCGGAAGAGGAACCCAAGACACACATACACTTGTTGGCGCTCTTCATATATGACTTGTATCATTTTCCATAAACAATAACCGTGGGTTATTTGGGCCCTCTACAATATTTCAATGTTGGATTATGTAAACCAAACCAGGCCATACAAATATTGAATTGGAACAAACAGTAGATTTCTAGTAGTTCTAAAAATCCCAATGCAAATCTGCCGTCAATGTGAAGACACCAAAAAGCCCCTCTGTCTGTGTCCTCTGATTCCAAGTGGAGAGGTGGTCTGCAGAAGAGGGTGGGCCCACTGCCTCAGGTGCTTCCCCCGGACCAAAGGAGGGGATCGGTCTCCCGGGAGACCCCACCGACCTTGTCCCAGCCCCAGAGGGGAGGTCCCCACGGCTGGCCTGCAGAGCTCCACAACAGGACAGTCCACCAGGGACTTCAGGTGCTGTTCCCGGGGCCAAGTCTCGTCCAGGTACTTTAACATGAAACATAATGTGAGGCACAACTAGAGTTCTTACTCAAAATAACAGTTCATACTATAATACCCAAAACTGCTGGACACGTGACAGAACATTTTAAGATTCTTAACCAATCAGCCTAATTATTACGTCAAAAGTATTAATTAATGGAATAATGCGGTTAATGAAAAGAACGTGCAACGCCATTACCATCATTGTATTATCTATCACCAAGAGGGGGATCTCAGACGACTAGCTGTAGTTCTCTGAGGCCAGGCTAGCCGTCAGTGTGAGTGCAATGACTCCATTAGCCACCACGAAGGAGCACAGCAGCCATCCCAGAGTGCGGTGAATAAAGTTACGATATACAATATTAAATATTATTAACACTGAGCTCAAATATGTATCTATTTTATGATGCAAAAATGCATCATCTGTAGGCAATGTGCACCGAGCCCAGACACTGGTACGACGGTTTAATCTGTAGGGGAAGATATAGAGTTCCTCTCTCCTACAGCGGCCTCCAACGCTTTGCTCTGCTGGCCTCTCGTCTCTCTCTCTCGCCGCCTCTCGCTCTGCCTATGTCTTAAAGTGAGAGATACACTCCTCGTATGCTTTATATTCATAACATCTGCTCTCTGGATGCTGCTTAGGGCCTTTGGCAAAGGCCATTCTACTGGAAATTAGAACAAGCCATTGCATGTCTGCTAGCAAACAAACTGCTACTGTTATGTGGCTGCTAGCGGACACTAGCTGATGGTGTATAGTTGTATTTAAGTGCTTGGGCTACGTTAGGCTGCTGCCCAGACTTCCCTTGAATACATCCCATAATATGATAGGGTTGTTTACAAGAGAGGGTACTGAGGAATGGAGTATTGTTTCTTACTCTATCAGTTCTCATTGATTTACAATTTGACGATAACAGAGTAACAAACATCTTGTTCCTCTACTCCTCAACATGTGGGAGACAAGCACCCTGTCTGCTCGCACTTAAGGCCTGCACACTGTTTCATATTGTTCCCACTGATTCAAAGAAAAAAATCTATTCTGGTTTAAGAGCTGACACGGCATCAGCAAACCCCTGGAAGTGGCCATGGAGCCCGTTGAGTCTGTCGTTGTGATGAGCTGTATAAATAAACAGGACAGAGTAGCACTCTGCACGGGGTTCATAGCACCACGGACACTCTAGTGCTAAAGTGCTCCAGGGCTAATCTGCAGGGTAAATCCAGAATACTGTATATGACACACACACACACACACACACACACACACACACACACACACACACACACACACACACACACACACACACACACACACACACACACACACACACACACACACTTCTGGGCTCTATACCAGACAATGTAAAATCACAAGCCCAGTGCAATAAACAGTAATAGGCAGCAACAGCTGCTTCAATGTGTTCTTAACAATAGAAAAAGCACAGTAAACCCCTGTGGATTTGTCACTGATTCTGTGCAGTTATATTTGTAGTGTTTTTTTATGCAATCATGACCTTCACACGAGGGATCTGAGCTGCCATGTTTGATGACTGCAGTTAATAACTGGCTCATGTTTTTCAGTTTAAATACACAGACTAAATACCTTTTTTAATTTCTTTGTGAGAAATAGCATGGCTTTCCTTTCACTCCTTTAATTAGAAGATGGCAGAAAGGAAATGATTCAAAAGGCGTACCTGTGATTTACTGGAGAGTTTTGTTTAGCGATGAGAGGAAGAGCATGTATAATAAATCAATCGAATAGCAATTACCAACCAGAATCATATCGGCTTTCCCTGTCACTTATTTTGATAATATTGTCTGCGATTAACTCCCATGGTAAATCTGCCAGCCAGGCAGATCCAGCGTGGTACATACATGATTCATGAATACCACTGGGGGTTCCATCCACTGACCGCACTCTGAGATTGTGTTCGTCACCATCGAGGATACACGTGAATTGTTCAGATGACATTGCAAACACGTTCTACCTAAAATGTCGACAGATTGCATCAGAAAAAGGCCCACCAACGCAAGTAGGCACACACACGCACACAGTCACGTGCACACACAAAATATCATGTAGACATTATATGTATCATACTCTCATACACTGTTTTATACAATATGCTACGAGCTAAGAGGGACGGACAGAGACTAAGATGCAAATAATCGGGTAGTTTAGGATGTGCAGAGGCCAAGACGGACACACACGATGCAATGAATAGATTCCCACGCATCCTGAATGGCGTGAAGGCTGCCGATACCCCCGTTATGTCAAGTTCTGCTCGTTCATCAAGCGAACCCACCTGGTCTGTGGAGGGGGGGGGGGTCGTACAACGCTCTAAAACTCATCAACCGTCATTGGTTGTGCTGCGTTCTCAGCGCTCATCACCCACAGACCGAGAGGATCCAGGGACAGCCGGGGAGAGGCGCCGTCCCACAGAGCTCCTTCAGAGCCCTGAAGCGGAGGCCGCGGGGGTGGGGAGGGGGGTGGGGAGGGGGGCTGTTTCTTGTCTCCGTTTCGTTTGCTAAGCATGGAGATAAATCGGCCCAGGCCCCTGCATTCGAGGCAATAGGCCCAAAACAAGTCGACGTTTGATGATCCAAATGTCCTGGTGAGATGCAATACGTTCTTTAGACGGGACAGGGTTACTGCCCGCTCCGGTTCCCGTTGCCCATGAACTTATGCAGTCAAACGACATAAACCAACAGGAAGAGGGCCTCGTATGAAACGGTTCACTGGGCTTTAACTCGGATAAGAGACAGAGAAAAAAAGAGGCTTAGGATGCATGGATCAGAGGCTGAATGGATGAATCTATTTCTGCAAGACAAATTCAATTCGACCACTAAGGGAAAAAAGAAGATCGATCAGAGGCAGGGAAAAAAAACGCTTGTGTTCACCGAAGCAAACAGTAAAAATCAGCTGTTCTTATCTGTGCACAATTACCACTAAGCGCTTGTGCTGAATCTGCGAGGCGCTCTGTAATTCAAGCAGATGAAAGCACAGGAGGATCCCTACGCAGGAATATGCCAAGAAAGGCAAATTGAAAGTGCGCTGGTTCGTGCCTGAATGCAGAAATTGGTCAGTAGGAGCAACAACAATGGTATAAAACGGATTTGAAAACAATCCAAGAATGTGGGTTCATCGAAATGCAAATTAACAGACTGCTCTCAAACATAAGGCAGGAAAAGGCTGTGAGCTATGGAATTGTATGAATTATAATCACGACATTGCTTGGCTGTCTATAATTGTCTATTTACACTCCTTACCCTAGTCAAATGTGGCACTAATCTATAGAACATGTCTTTTTTAATAAAGCGCATGTCTGTTTTATAAGTCGCAAGCAAACTTGAGTAAGTCGCAAAAGTGTCTAAGTTAGTCGTGCGTGGGCTTAGAGTAAGTCGCACGCACGGTTTAGTAAAGTATGTGTGCTTACGTCCATGACATCTCACAGGCTCCATACTAATCCATCCAAGTGTTTGAAAGTGGTTTAATATATTGTGTCCTGACTTTCAGCAGAGCGTTTCATTGTACCGCAGCAGCTATAGTACCTGGCGTGACTGCATAAACCCAGTCCCTTGTGGTTGTCGGCCTCACTCTAGCAGAACCACTCCATTATTATTAGGATTTCTTTCAACTTGTGGGTACTACAAAAAACCTGGAAACAAAAAGATTAAAACCTTAATACTTCAGACTCAACCGACTTGACGTTTATGTTACTCTTAAGTCTTTTACAAAGTCGGCTAGGCACCCTGCCCTCGATGGGGAGACAAATGCAAATAGGTTAAGGTTACTGAGACCAGAGAAGAGAAAGTATTTTGTATTTTTATTCAGTTGAGAGGGTATTGGGGGGGGGTGTTGGAGCGTGATATTAGTGCCCCTGGCTACACGCCGGGAGTGGTAATGACCTCGGGACTCCACTGGCCGGTCGAGCGTAGCTCTATGGGTCCCTCGGGTGAAGCTGCAACGCCAGCGCCAAAGGCTGGGACTACCACCAGTGCGTCAACCAAAGGCAGAGAGGAGAGATGAGTGAAAACACTATAGCTATTGAAAAACAGGACAGCACGGATCATTGGACAACAAGGGAGCAGTCTTGAATGTCCAATTTACTGTGTGTGTGTGTGTGTGTGTGTGTGTGTGTGTGTGTGTGTGTGTTTTACGAAAAAGAGTTAAACATGAGGCAAGTAAAGCTGAGCAAAAGGGACAAAAAAAAAAATCACCAAATCCTTGACTATAACATGTGAGCCAATAAGAGTATAGTCCAGACATGACAAAGAAACACATCTTGGAGCTGTTGGATGAGCAGTACATTGAACCACAGACAGACTGAAACTCATGCATGCACTTTCAGTTTTTTACTTTGTTCAGTGCAGATACCGGTTGTAACCCGTTTCATGTGTCATCTATTCTAGAGATGGGACTGACTAGCGAGAAATGGAACCGATACAGTAACAGGACATTTTAAGACTAAAAGTGTTCCCATAGCAAAGAACATCACCCTCGACATCAAGCTAATCTTGTTCTATTGGTTCTCATCTTCCCCATTTCATAAATCAGTCATCCTTGTGAATTAAACCCTTAGTGATGGAACATCATAACATGGAGGGCTGTTTAAAAGACAAGGGTTGACAACCAATCACTTGGTTGCACATGCATGACGACAAAGCTGTCACAGAATAGTTCAAGTCTTTTCCTTCTTCTTAGTCTTGTAAAGAAACAGTGTGATGCAGTCATCTACTTGCTTAAAAAAAATAATAATTTGCCCTAATTGTTAGTGCCATCCGTAATCTATGCATTATAGAAAACCGATAAAACATTAATGCGCTATTCCATGTAAAAAAAAGTTTCAAAGCTGGATGCACAGTTATTCAATAGTGTTCTGGTACTGGGGATATCGGATTCTGTTGTGCATCCACTCAATAAAGCATTAGCAGTCACGTCGTGCTGTATCTCGTCCTTAACCAGCTCCCCCAGTTTGAACGGCTCCTTAAGGCTCATAAGACCAAGTTGGAGGTTTTTTTTAGCAGATCAATGAACCAGTCCACCAGGCAAGTCCCCTCAAAGAAGATGCCTGTTGAAAGGGTAGCAAATCCCAAATACCTGGGTTTGTGTTGAATAAGCATCTGACTTTCAAGCCGCTATTGATGGAGGGCAAAAAAAAAAGCTTAGGCTTCAGCTTGTTTTGATTCAAAAACACGAGCCGTTTTATTTTTGTTGAAAGGAGGAGACTTTATCTTGCCTCCGTTAGATGATGGAGACAATTTGTAGCAGTCGGTCTCAGTGGCCACCACGCATATGCTGGACACTGCGCACAAATTGTTGGTTTAATACCAAATCCAAATACATTATTAATTACTATACACTCCGTATGAGAGCGGTATGGCCATTGATGGGACTGAGACACGTTTATTTATTAGGCCATTTTGGGACAGCTCCTTCATTTCTTATGCACCCTTTTTAGACTAGTCTGGCATTTGTGCACTAGAATAAAAACGGATCATATATTCTGACTGTCCCTAAAGTGAGAACAAACTTAGGCAAGAAATCCATTGAGTATTCAGGAGCCTCATCAGAACGCGGACTGGCAAAAGACTATAGTAAAATACGATGGCGTCAGTCATGTAATTTAGGGGCAGTGGCGCCCCCAAGTGGTGGCCAAAGAAATAATCGAATGGTAATTTACAAGACCTTTTTTGGGGGGGATTTTCAGCGTGGCACCATTATTTTCCTTTTCCACAACACTCAGCAACAGTTATGCCTCTAGTTATTATGTTATTAAGTATCTAACATTAATTTATTTCAATGTATGATGAATGAACAAACAAAACAAATATATCCATTTTTTCCCCAGATAGTGAAGTGCACAAATAAAAGACTGCATGAAGTCAATAGTAGATTTGAGTCAACTTGTTTTTACTAATTGATGCCGCAATTAACATGTAACATTTTGGCAGTATACTTGTATGTTCCATTGTGACAGGCTACAGTGCAGCCTATCACATTGTGCACAATGCAGAAAACCACATAAATGTTCTTTAAAAATAAGTTGATGACACCAACAGACACAGTAGTTTAAATGTCAAGATCATTTTGTAAGAAACATGGTTTCAAATGGTATTTGAGATGGAACTATTCCTCTACAAAAGGTCTTGTGGCTTTTCAGCCTTTGGGGAAATGTCTGGCATTTTGAAAACACAGGGCATGCTATTAAAACAAAAACGGAAAGCAAAGCGGTCGGCGGAATACAAATTAAAAACTCAAGGACAAAAAATAAAATATAAAAATAATACTAATCTTGAAAATAGTCCCAGAAGTTGTCCAGTGGTCGTATTGTTCCACACAAAAGTGTTTCTTCAGGGATTGATTCAGCCATAGTCCAGGTTAACTGCAGGAAGCGGTTCCGAGGAGAAGCTCCATTCTGAGGCAGTGGTTGCGTCAGTTGCAGCCCCGCCAGGCCGTCTCTAGAAGCTGCTTCGGGCCTCCGGAGCCCTCGTCTGAGCTATCTTACCGTAGCCGCCCCTGGCTGGGTCGTAATCCTGCCGATACTCGTCTCTCACCTGTGCAAAGAAGAAGGGGCCTTGATCGTTCTGTAACTCTGACCCAATGACCACAGCCGTGTGGTTCTAGGCTCCGCGAAACACTCAAGACTCACCTGTACAGAGTTCACCTAGACTCTGCGTCGTCTCTCCCCTCCTACTCGTTATACTTCTTGGCACTTAATGTACACACTTATTGTACGTCGTACTTAGTTATGTAGCATCTTATCCTAGCTGTCTTTGTTGTACACAGGGATTGGATCAACCTAGCGATTGTTAAGGCTTGGCACTTGGTTCTATGAACATCCTGACTGCCCAGACAGATGTGTAGACTTATCAAGTCCCTCTGGATAAAGGCGTCTGCTGAATGTAAGGTATTCCCCACCTGGCCTCCCGACTTGCCGCGGCCGTACTGCCGGCCCTCCCTGAAGCCGGCGTCCCAGTCTGTGCGGATGATGCGGTCGTCCAGCCGCGTCCCGTTGATGAAGCGCATGGCGTTCTCTGCGTCGAGCCGCGTGTAATACCTGGCACGGCTCGAGTTATGGTCTGGACGTCGTTGCAGTGCGTTACCTTGAGATAATGCACTTGTGTATGATGTCAGTGTGGAACCATTAAACACAATAAAACATTGGTGTGGGTGGGGTAGTATTTTGTTCAAAGGATACTCTACAAAGCAGAAACCACAGGCAGTCTTCTTGACCTTATCGAGGCCAATTACGATGCGCTTGACGTCTCCACTTTTAGCGAAAAGCTCGTACACCTGTTGGATGGTAAATAGATAAACGGACAGGTGAGCTGTTTGAGGAAGCGGTGATGAACTCGGGGGGTAGTGTATGATCGTGATAATGAACCAACCTGCTCTTCTGTGGTGTAGAAGGACAGGTTCCCTACGTACAGAGTGTTGCTCTGCGTCAGCAGCTTCTCCTGGTCATAGCGGTTACCCTGGAGGAGAGAAACCAGGGAGGGTGAGCGCAAAGCCTCCAATGAGTGAACACACAGAGAGTGAACACACAGAGTGAGTGAACACGGTGCGACAGGGAACACACAAGAGAGTGTGTAATATATTGGGAGTGGACACACCGAGTGAACACAGTGCGAGAGTGAACACAGTGCGACAAGGAACACACAAGAGAGTGTGTAGATATCTTGGGAGTGGACACACCGAGTGAACACAATGCGAGAGTCAACTCAATGCAAGAGGGAACACAGAGTGAACACAATGCGAGAGTGAACACGTTGTTAGAGTGAACACGTTGAGAGTGAACACAACGTGAGTGACGTTCAACCGGGCTCTGCGGAGGCTGATTTATCATTATATTACCAAAAGGGGGTTAAACAAGTATAACGTTAACACTTAACCAGCCGGGGTTAAATCATGTATAACGTTACAGTCAACCAACCCGGGTCCGCTTGGTTGTAAAGACAACCCGACTGGTTCACTGTTAACGTTATACTTGTTTTAACCAGGGTTGGTTAACGTTATATATGTATTAACCGGGTTGGTTAACGTTATACATGTTTTTACCCGGGATGGTTAACCAACTTTATACTAGTTTTAACTCGGGTTAGTTGACGCCGATCGTGACCCGTCCACGCGCAGCGTCCCTTTGTGGCGGAGCTGCAGTCTGAGGAACGCGGACAGACTCACCTTAAAGTGCTGGTCTCTGTACTGGCTGATGTCCACGTAGGAGTCGCTGTGCAAAGCGCCGAGTTTGACAGACATTTTGCAAAAATAAAAAGATTACAACAGTTAGCTTGTCGGGCTAATGCTTGCAGGAGAATTAGCGCTCATGAACAACTTCCGGTATGCCGGTGTGCTCCTTTAAGTGCTCCGCTTATGTTCAGAAGCTTCGGGACGGCTGACGAGGGCTTCCGTGATGATATACACTAATTATATAATATAATAATCTGTCTACGTTTCTTTCTTATATCTTAAGACATTTTGCACTATTTAAGCAACCTATGCACCATGTTATAACAAATAGCATTAAATTATGCATTGAAAGGCAACACCTTATGAATAGGGCCTTCTGTTGTGAGAACGATATAATTCAAACTTAAAACATGGATTTTGGGAACAACGCCAATAGAAGTCATATAGAAACTAACGGAATTGTTATGTGGAAATGTCATTATAAGTGAAGTTGAATTGGACCTATTTAGTAATCCAGTCATTTTGGACAATGGGATAACTTTTCTCTTGCAATAAAAAGACAAACACAAGTGCTCACATACAGCTTCAATTTTTATTACAATTCAAAAACGTATTTTAACAAAAAACGAACTTTATCTATACCATCTGATTATTCTTTCAGATAAAAAGGCAACAATCTACAAAACGGTTTAGCAAAATAGTTAGAATTCTCAAAAATAGAAGAATTCTCGTATCAACGAGAAAAAAACCAATGCAAGGTTATTTTAATCTAGAATACATAATAACAAACACCTAATTACTGGTTTTGGGCACATTGCGTCTAATATCAATACAGTTAGGACTTTGCCTTTGCACACAGTTGACCAAATTGTTTAGGGGGGAAATCACATTTCAATTAACCTTAAGTGGAATACAGTTGACTAAATTGTTAAAGGGAGAAAAATCATGTTTCAATTAACCTATAAGCTTAAGTGGAATACAGTCGGTCTACAGATGGCACCACACATTATTCCCAGGTTTGGCTTTCACATGGGCATGGGGATGTTTTTCCATTCTGTGCCATGGTCCCGTCTGGAATCTGTAAGAAAAACGAGACAAACGTTGGAAAATGGTTAGAAAACATCACGTCACAGACCACCTGAAGAGACTACACGGGTCTCAGTAGTAGGACCACCTGAACTGATCATTTCTAAAGGGCTTCCTTAATAAATAACTGTCTCCATCCCATGTAACTGGTGATCTTTTTGTCACAGAGAAACCATCCAAAAGTCAGTAGTGCCTTCAGTAGGGTAGGCCTATGCACTTATATTGGTATAATATATTTGTTTAATACCAAGTAATGGGCATTGAATTCTCCAGTATTAGGGATACAATCCCATGCCAAACCTAAACAAGTTAGCTATCATAGAATTACAATTTAATTAATAGATAATAGGGTGCTATCCGGCGTATTTAATGCACACAACCAGAACTAACAGGATTTGGAATGCAAATCAGACCTCTGACAGCTTCCCGGATGCATGTTGTTCAATAATCTGTAGTTATTCGTTTTTCTACTAATGTGATCAATCTAACAATAGATTGTGTAAACCCAGAAGGGGAATTAACATCCCCTTTCTTCTCCTAATTACCATATCAAAGCAGCCTCCACCACTCATTCCTCCATCAAAGGTCGGATCTCCTCTCGATGCTGAGCAGCTCCACCTCGAAGATGAGCGTCGCGCCTCCGGGGATCTTGGGCGGCGCGCCTCGGTCCCCGTAGCCGAGCTCGGAGGGGATGACCAGCTTCCTTTTCTCGCCTTCGCACATCCCCAGGAGGCCCTGGTCCCAGCCTTTGATCACCTGCCCGGTGCCCAGGGTGAAGGTGAACGGGCTGTCCCGGGGGATGCTGCTGTCGAACTCGGTCCCGTCCTCCAGCTTCCCGGTGTAGTGCATGTTCAGCACGTCACCCTTGCGGGACTTCATCTGGCAGTTGTCGACTCTCTTCTTGATGCCGATCTGCAGCTTCTTCTTGTCGGCGCCGCTGACGGCCGCCGGGAGGACGGAGATCAGCGCCACCGCCAGGAGCATCAACACACGCATGGCTGAACGGCGGATGGATCTTTAACTAAAGGTCGAATATGTTTTGTTTGCACGTACAAAAGCGGAGCAGGGGATCTGCTCGGAACGATCGAACCGAACGAGGTCTACTCTGTTCTGCTGAGCGAACGGAAACACGTAACCTTAAAAACGGATGGTACAACGAACAAACACCGCCGTGCAGAAACCGTTCCGTCGCTCGGGTTCCTCAGGTCGCTTCGGTAAACCTGGCGGTCACCGGTGTCAAACATCTACGTTATCAAACGTAGGTTATTATCTGAAACATTATGATTGATACAAACAAACATTATTGGTTTATATCAATCATAACCTATATCTCGATGGAATGTTAGAAATCATGACCTAGATTGAAATGCAGTAAATTGTGTTCGGTTTCAGGTGTTCAAAGTTCCTCCCCGGACTCGACTGTCGGGCCGGCCGGTTCTGCTCAACCGATACTGAACCGGGCCATTCACGATGGGGATCATCCGGATATTATTCTCTCTCCTCAATAACCCGCGGGTCATCGAGAAGTTGGCTGAATCCCGCATTATACGGCGGGCGGCTCAGATCACCGCCTACGCGCTGACCAAAGCTCAGATCGCGGGCAGGGACGCGTCGGATCGGATCCTCAGCTCCAGCGCGGTGCGGGGGGAAGCCGGCAGGACCCCCGGAGACACGGGGGAGATGGGCGCTCTCTTCAGGAGACTGCGAGAAACATTTATTAAAGAGCTCAAAGAAGGATGGAGAGACGCTTCCAAACAGATCAAGAAATGAAGACTTTAACGTTCTGCGTTCACTCGGTGGACTGACCAGAGCAATGTGTAGGTTCTCCTTCCCTGCACCGCCTCATCAGGTGGTCTACCGCCAGGCCTCGGACTTTATGAGATGTGGGATATAAGGGTGTAAATAATGACCTCACTGGAAAGTATGCCAACCTTTGGTCTTCCAACAGCCAAAATGATTGATACTATTTATATTGTATAAGTTATTGCAGTATTTTCAGTATGTACATACAAATATACCTTGTGTTATTGACTCGGATTTAATTTCTCATTTAAATAAAGTATGTAATGCTGTTCAGGCCATAGCCATATTGGTGTAAACTTTAATGTCGTTCTTGTCTCATTGAACAATAGCAGTAACTAAGCTTTTGTATTTGAAGCACAATGCTTGTTTGCTGAATGTCCGATCTTTTCTGTTAGGGGTATGCATGGCTCTCAGAAGAGCAGAATTCTGTATTTAGGCTACAGTAGTGGCATCAGAACTTTGCTCTTTTCATACAAAGGTCAAAGGAATTGGTAACTGACACTATACTCTTTAAGGGAAAGCAGTGATTCTGGTAGCATTGCTTTTCTACTTGTACTCTTAAAAATGACCATACAAATGATTGATGCACAGAAGATTTATTTTTGCTATAATAAAACACAAACATTGAGGCAGGTTGTTATATGTAGCTAAACTTCTGCAGACACACTGGCCTGGCTACTAAATATTAGTTACAGTTTAATCATTTCATACAGAAAAATAATCTCTAGAAAGAGAAAAAGATAGTATTGGTTTCTGACGACATGAGTCAGAACATATACACTGATATGGTATCCGACCATAGAAAAATAAATCTCATTATACAAAAAAAAATCAATGCAATTAAATAGGATGCAGTTTAAGGAACAGGGTTGGAATTACAACTGAGGAGATACACCAAGACAGCTATGCTAATCCAGGTCTACACTAGAAGGGTCAAGGTGCCAACATTCTAGAGAGGCACTGCCCAGGAGTGTAATGTAACAGGGGGCAGCATATGCACTGATATGACAGACCACCCTCAGTAAACACAGATGGTCATCTTTTTCTTTTTTTCATCTTCCAAACCGGACAATTCCAAATACCATCCCTTCTCTAGAACAACGACTGATATGAAGTGCTTACATGACGAGAATAACAGCAAGACTTACTGACTTACTGACACTTTAGAAAAGCGCATCAGCAAATTAAATGTAATGTAAAAGACCATTTGAAGCCAGAAGGCCTTTTCTTCTCATTGCTTTTTCCTACTGTTCAGAATCTAGACAAAAGCATTGGATGCGTTCATAGGATAATTCAGATTTAGACAGACATTGTCAGGGTCCTGCAAACAGTGAATTTAGTTTGGAATGGTCGGAGGCGACAAGGCGGGGCATTTGTTCCGATCAAGTCAGGAACTTTATACATTTGTTAGTTATGAGTCAAGAAAAGTAGAGTTGAGAAGGAAACAGATAGGAAGGTGGAGCTACATTGTGGGGATTCAATTTAAGCGTGTCACATAATCAGTCGCCTTGCTTCTCTAAATCCACAAGTTGGTTACCATGAAGCCGAGGATTGTAGTCAGCAGAATCCAAATCGTTGATGTCACTGAGAGAGAGAGAGAGAGAGAGAGGGACAACTATGAATATTATCATATTAGTATCTTTAACCCCTGTTTTCCTCACAGCCCTGTAAAGTGTAGAAATTGTAGAGTATATTACCTGCAGTGGATGAGTTACACTGCATGTCCACAAGTGAATCCATGTAGGCATGTCCTAGCCAATCGCTGAAGGTCTTTTTATCAGCCACGCCCACTAGGCGGAGTGTAGAATCTTTAAAGATGAGATCTGAGCCCTGATAGGCTGAGGAGTCGAACATTTTGAATTCGAGGCCCTCGTCACTGCGAAAATATTTCTACAGAGACAGAGACAGGAAGAGGGAGAGACCAAGATGTTTGCATAGCAGAGCGATTCAAGAAAAACTGTTCTTAATATTGCCCCTTCCGTCAAACTTGTATTTTAACACAACTTTTACCATCCTAGCCCCCCTACCTGTGCATAGTCCAGGAGTCCGTAGACAGCGTGGGTGTTGGTGCCGGGCCGTACCATGACGGCGTGGGAGGGGACTTTGGCCAGGTTACAGCCATGGTACTGCGTAACCTCAGCTTTGCTGTTCTGAGAGCACAGCAGCTGGAAGTCCTTGGACTGAAGGCTCAAGGCCCAGGGCTCCTTCGAGTTTCCTGCAGGGAAGAAAGAACGATTATCAAATTTAGCTTTGGTACATTTGGACACAAAATGCAATAGGTCAAGCAATTGTTTTTATCAGGTTATTGATGAAGGATAACGCCTTGCAAGAGATTGCAAGTTATTTTATGCACATACAACATCCAAGTAATACATACATTTGTTAAATATGGGCAAAATGTGTCATACCGTCTGTATTTTGGAAAACAGTCGAGTGCTTAACGAAAGCCACATCTCCAAGTCCTGCGGCCATACACCTAAGACGTACAGGCAGATAAAGTTCAGAGGCCGAACACCATTTCATTTATTGGTCAAAGTTACTTACAAATGATAAATCCATTATTTTCATTCCACTACTAGCCTTGTGTATCTACTAGAAAACCAGTTAGCTCAATATTTAAAGGCTATTCCCAAACTCCATCGGAGGCCATCCATCACATTCAGATCCACTCAAAGGATTGTAGGAGTTGTAGTTCTCACGGTACCTGAAGGCTCCGTTGTATCCGTCATACAGGTCCTTCCCCTTTTCACACATGTTCTGCCCTGCTTGGTCTCCCACACACAGGCTGCACAGGTTAGAAGGGAAGCCTGGCTGATTGGCACCCGGTACACAGCTCTGCTTAAAGAAACCCCCCACCGCTAGGCCCCGCAGGAGACAAGTGGAAAGACAAACAATCAAACAGACATATCTTCCAGAAACCAGTTAAAGATCTCATGCAATTATTGAGATTACTCTTTATCTGCAAGAGATAAAGATCACAGGCCTGTGATCTGTGAGCCTGTTTTTACCCTCCCCCTTTTCTCCACAGGTGAGCGGGAGTTGTTTTCCCTCAAACCCCAATCAGAAGTCAGGCTCCATAAATAAATGGAGCACACCTGTGCATCTCTATCTCTCTATCTCTCTCTCTGATCGCCGCTGGCATGCTGGTTGCTGCCTCAGCCCTTCTTACGTGGTTTGTTAGAGCCTTTTAGTTAAACTTAGATAAGCAGAGTAGGCCTTTTGTTATTTGGTTTTAGTTAGTGAATAGTTGGACCTAGTTTTGTTATACTTGTTTACATTTTTTGCCAACTTCCTTTTGGTCCCTTCTTCCCCCACAGGTTTGTTTTTGAAGGCTCTGTCATACTTGTGTCTTGAGTGGTGAAAATAAAACCCTTTTACTTTTGCCACCTTGACTTTGACTCCGTCAATATTATTTGGTT
This sequence comes from Gadus macrocephalus, assembly GCF_031168955.1. Taxonomy (NCBI): domain Eukaryota; kingdom Metazoa; phylum Chordata; class Actinopteri; order Gadiformes; family Gadidae; genus Gadus; species Gadus macrocephalus. The sequence goes on from NC_082393.1 coordinate 26,012,867, forward strand.
GTTGTGCTTCGTCCTTATTTACCCCTGGGGCCACCAAAAGGGGACGTGAGTGACACGCGTGCGCACGCACACACACACGCTTGCACACGCATGCACTCACCTTGTGGAACCTGGCACTGCTGGGGTTTGATCAACCCTCTGTCCATCAGCACAGAGACCGGAATGTTCCATCCGGCGGTGCGCCCGTAGCCGGTGTGACAGGACCGAAGGCCTCTCAGGTCGTCAAGGTTACGGATATCCACTCGGTCCTTTTTCACCACGGCAACCGCGTAGTAGATGGAGCCATCGCGCTCCTCTGCAGGGACAGTGTGGTGTGAGGTGTGGTGGATGTTTCACTATTCATTAATGGAACAGTCAAGTCGTCCACGTAGTACAGCTGCATGGTTCTATTGACCCTCTTCACAAAGGTGTCATCTCTAAGATGAAGAAAAACTAATGGAGATACTGTAAGGCCCCTTGTTTTGGAGGGGGGAGGGGGAAGGGGTAAGGGGCAGAAATGGGAGAGGGCCTAAGGCCCAATCCCATTTCTACTCCTTACCCCTTCCCCTTACCCCTTCAAAACAAGGGGGAGGGGGAAGGGGAAGGGGTAAGGAATGGGATTGGGCCTTAGTCTACTAGCCCTTAAAAGTAGCAGATCCATAATTCTGTCATGAGAAACCCCTGGGTTTGTCTTATGACGGCTGAAAATACAATCTTGATTAAAGCAAAATATTTTCTAAATATAATTCTCACTAATTCC
>NC_082393.1:26018605-26023829 GCF_031168955.1 Gadus macrocephalus
CTTGCTCTCAGATTACTACGATAATAATTACAAATAGATGAATATATAAACGACGTGTTGTAATGTTGTAAATCCTATCCCACCTGCAGTCTCTGAGCACAGGCCTCGACGCTGGGGGAGTTGAGGCACGAGATGGTGGGTTGGATGGAGGCCGACGAGAAGGCCTTGGACATGGCCTCGCACTTCATCTGCTCCTGGTTCGAGATGGTGCACCATCGTAGTCCAGTCACTGAGGGAACGACACACACACACACACACACACACACACACGCACGCACGCACGCACGCACGCACGCACACACGCACGCACGCACACACACACGCACGCACGCACGCACGCACGCACGCACACACGCACGCACGCACGCACACACACACCCACACACACACACGGATGTACGGATTCGGACAGGTCAAGATGGAAAGCCCATTGAGAACAAATACAAATATAACTAAATCATTTGGTCAAATCTGGGAGTAAAAAGTAAGATGATATAAATACATTTAAGATCGCCAGGGTGGCTAATTGTCGGTCACTACTCCTATGAAATTGAAAAGGACGGTAGAATATGGAAAGCCTCACCGGTGTGGAGCACCAGGAGCAGACAGCACAGGATCCTCCAGGTCGTCATGTTGTCTCGCCTTCTCTCAAACTGGTGTCCTTCCTCCGGCGGCCTCCTTTATGAGGACACTGCAAATGGAGGCAAAGTCCAGCTTCTAACTCCGGGGGCCATGGGCAAGGCCACGAGGGGAACACGACACAGTTGCACGTTTTCAAAGCGTAATGGTCCAATCAGCAACCGCCCCGCAAACGTGGCTGCTTACAGAAGCACTTCTGAACAAGAGCAGTTTTCAATGCGGCTGAGTTGCTCTCTGTGCCTCCTTTACCTCTACCTGGCGTGGCTCAGGCAGCCTGGCCTCGAGCCATACTCCTGGACAGAGGGCCTTTCTGAGTCCGGACCCCCCCCCCCCCCCCCCCCCCCCCCCCCCCCCCGTTTCCAACACCATTCCCACCCGTTTTCTTCCTCCCACTTTCCATGTCTTGTTCGCCCCAACTCTTTTTATCTTTCTGCCTCCTCTCCTGCACCAGGAACCTGAAGAGGGACGAGATGGGGTGAAAGGGTCTTTTTGTAAAGTCAACATATCATGTATGCTTCACTTCAGTTGCTTCACAAACCACTAGTTGGACAAAAACTGTGTTGAAGCCAAATATTCATGAGAAGATACAGGGGAATGTGAGAGAGGGTCTCTAAAAAACACAGAGGTAGAAGAAATGGAGAGGGAAAACATTACACAGTGAATATGGAAAGTTAAATTAATATCCGTATCCAACCATAAACACAAATACAAGTCATGTGTACATTGTCTGTGATGAGGCACATGTTTGAAACAGTACAGAGACTACGGTATGGTAGTTTGAGGAACAGGAGAAGAAAAATCGGTGTTTCAGTGCGCAGCTAAACAGTAGCACAACCTCATACCATTATTCTCATTTTCCCAAGCCTCGTCCACAATGACCCGTGCGGGATTAATAAAGTCTAATCTTTATTACAGGAGAACACTTTCTGCACTGCTGCTGTCAGGGTAGGTTATCTGGTGTCTGAGCTTCATATCATTTAGGGGATTTGGAATTTAATGCCAAGATATGAAGGTACAATAAACAGTTTACGAAAACATTTATACCCTACTTAGGTAAAGAACAGGAAGAACACAAAACCATAAACACATCCTGTTTATCTGACACCAGCAGTTTATATTCTGATTCAGAAATATTATTTTCTTTATATATAAAAATAATCTTATCTTAGCATAGATTCTTAACTTTATAGTACAATATGACTTCAAATATGTTGCTGATGTTTAGCATGCCTTTAGTGCTGTCTCGTCGTATACGGACCGGTCACGTGTCACGGGTTGACCTTGTGATGATAATGCATGACAACGTACTGCGTGTGACCGAAGGCCCGGTCCAGGTCACTGAGGTCAGTCCCCAGCAGAGGGCAGTGACGTCACACTGTACAAAAACTGACAAGGTACAATTCCCAGTTTTTATGTGCAAAAGATGTCATGCAGTCACATGATTAGGGCTCATTTTTGGATCGCCGCAGAGCTCACGGTAATAAAGTTATGGTTTACTGCATTGTTTAGACATTTTTATGCACAGAACATAGCCATGGTAATCTTTTTATTGCACACTCACTCTGGTTATTGGCCTCATTTGCAGGCATCACACAAAAACAATCCTGAGTCACCCCCAATGGAAGAGCTCATGTCAACCTATACTTAGTGAGGTTATGGACTGTATGGCATTTGGGTTCATTTGGAACAATGATTGAGAGTCCTTAACACATGACCTCCATTCTTCTACTAAGACGTCTTTGCAGGCAGGTGCAGAATACAGGAAGGTACGATAACAATGAATGGGTCTTGATCTTTAAAAAAATTAAATATAAGTAGGCGAGCTATCTATAAATATTGAGTACATTAGGTATATTAAGAATCTATTGATATGAAGACTTGTTCTCCCTGTGTTTGCGTGGCGTTCATGTGTTTCCAGTTACATCCTCTGAGCCTCTGCTGTCTCTGTTAAAGGCATCGCAGAGTATCTCCCTGCAGCCTTGATCACTGGACCACTTCTAACTAATTGCTAATGTGTAAACTAATTGCATTAATGCGACCGGACAGAACAAGATTAATCCCTAAAAAGTCTTGCCAGAGTTTATTATTCTACATTTACAAACAATTGTTTGTCTCAAAAGGCCTGTTCTCGTACTGGTGTAGTTGTTATGAAGCACTGTATTTTCCTGATTGCCCCATAGTTCTGAATGTCGGTTAATATTTATAGCCATCCGATAAAAATATCAGATAACACATACACAGAGCTATGAATGTGGGCAGTATAAAGTGATAAAATAGATAAAGAATTAAAAGGTATAATCCCTGCAATTATTAGTGAGCTTTAATAGCTAGCCTGATTTCTAACCGACATTGCATGGCCCCATTGGCTATTTACCTAGAACCACTGAATGAAGTTACCCATAATCGTGCGTAAGTGTTTTGAATACATTTTGTAATATATCGTATATGTTGTGTTACTGAAGAGACATCGGCAGACAAGAGAAACCACAAACCAGTAGAGGTGAACGTAAAGGAAAATATATTCATATTTACATGAATTATTATTATAGAATATTCACATTCATACAGGTTTCACAATGCAAACAGAAGAATCATTTTTCCAATCATAACCATCTTTTTTCAATCAATAAATAAAGATTTTTAATGTATTTTGTTTGTACCAAAATAGGCAGTTAGAGCAGGGATATATTTATTTATTTATATATATATATATATATATATATATATATATATATATATATAATATATATATATATATATATATATATATATATATGCACATATATATACTATATATATATATATATATATATATATATATATATATATATATATATATATACACATTTGTAACAAGGTACGATATAGATGTATCTCTGTATACAATAGAGTCTTTGCATCGGTGCTTAAATCTAACAGACAATTGTGTGAGACCTGGATATTAAACACATCAAGCCAGAGACAGAGAGACAGAGAGAGAGAGAGACAGAGAGAGAGAGAGAGAGACAGAGAGAGAGAGAGACAGAGAGAGAGAGAGACAGAGAGAGAGAGAGAGACAGAGAGAGAGAGAGACAGAGAGAGAGAGAGACAGGGACTGCACTTTCTGACCTTGTAGATTGGAACTAAATTTAGCACGACATTCTATGAGGAGATTCCAGTTTTAGATTTGTCATTGACAGTAATAATCCAACAGGATGGCTGAAAATGCTAATATATATATTCTATCGGCATATGCCGACAGCATCATAGAACTTTGTTGAAACAGTGGACGAATAAATGATCTTTATTCTAGGTTTTTCAGAAGAAGCCCTCAGATACCAACACCAAGTGCTGAATGGACAGACGATGGTGCAGCCTAAGGACAGTGTGCCTAGAGGAGTGGCTGGGGATGACGACTGGGTACTAGACATGCACTCCAGAAGGGAGGGGGGGGGGGGTACACATCTGCGATGGACGCCTTATAATTTGAGGGAACACGCTCACAGCTATAGTTGGAAGGGGAACAACAAGACAAAACATAAACCACAACCTATCGGTCAGTAGGATGATGATGATTATGATGATGATGATGGTGATGATGATGATGATACATTGTGTATGTGAAAGAGTCTTGAAGGTGGTGCCACACTCAGGGGTATGGCCAATGAAAACCGACGGTGTGCAGGGCACAGGGGTGTAGCAGAGCAGACCGCGGAGGCTACACCTGCGCCAGAGTCACATACTGTCGATGGAGGACTAGAGAACAGTGTCTGTGTTATTTCAAAGCTCTAGGTTGTGACTCATGGCGGTTGAGAGGCGTGCATCGCCTGGACACAAACAAAGCCTTCCTTGGCGAGCGATTCTTTTTGCTGTGCACGACATGATGAGGAAATGACAGTTCTTACAGTACTATTGATTATGTTTTTTAAAACTCCGCTGGGCACTGTTGTTGCTTGCTTTTTATATCTATGGCCCAACAAAAGGACGGAAGAAGGGGGATGTTTATATGAGAGAGGAGAAGATAGAGAGTCAGATAGAGAGAGAAAAGAGAGGGAACAATCAGAAGAGAGGAAGGGGCAGAGAGGAGGCAGGAGCTAACAAGTAACGACAGATGTGGAGAGAGAGAGAGAGAGAGAGAGAGAGAGAGAGAGAGAGAGAGAGAGAGAGAGAGAGAGAGAGAGAGAGAGAATAAAGAGGAAGAGAGAGAAATAAAGAGGTTGTCCATAAAACATGCTCTGTATAGCTACAGCGTGCAAAAGTCTGCCTTTTGGTGACATTATTATTATCATTAACAAACCCATACATGAATGCATTACCCTTCGTCAATAAACAAACAACAACAACAACAGCGAGAATAGCGATAAAGAAAATTAAAATCAGATAATGGAACGCGTCTCCTCGATTCAAAACCACTTCCTTAAACATTAAGGAACTGAGCTGCGAGAGATCCAACGATTGGCTGCTGGACAGGACATTAGCTCCTCCCACTTCATAAAGTTGAGCCAAAAAGATGCAGTTTCAGCCTTGTCCAATTGTACATACTTACGTCAGTATGTATTAGTATTTGTGAATGAGTATTGTGTGTGAATGATTGTGTTCATGAGTG
>NC_082393.1:26023929-26047437 GCF_031168955.1 Gadus macrocephalus
GAACGTGTGTGTGTGTGTGTGTGTGTCTGTGTCTGTGTCTGTGTGTGTGTGTGTGTGTGTGTGTGTGTGTGTGTGTCTGTGTGTGTGTGTGTGTGTGTGTGTGTGTGTGTGTGTGTGTGTGTGTGTGTGTCTGTGTGTGTGTGTGTGTGTGTGTATGGGGGCTCCTCTCCAGGCGGGACTCACCCTCCGGTCTGTACTGTGCTGCTATGGTTACGCTCTGGCCGGCGTTCTTCAGCGCCGCCGCCGCCTGCTCGTGGGTCGCCTTGGTCAGGTCCACGCCGTTCACCTACACACACACACACACACACACAGACGCACAAACACACACACACACACAGACGCACAAACACACACACACACACACACACACACAGACGCACACACACACACACAGACGCCACACACACACACACACACACACAGACGCACACACACACACACAGACGCACACACACACACAGACGCACACACACACACACACACACACAGACGCACACACACACACAAAAACGCATGCACACACACGCAAACAGACTCAAACACACACACACAAACACACACACAGACGCACGCAGGCACACATACACACACGCAAAGAGGACACACACAAAGAGACACACACAAAGACACACACACACAAAGACACATACATACACACACACACACACACAAAGACACAACAACCGAGAACATCTGATTCAGTGTTTTGTTATAGCTTAATATAAGCGGTTTCAATGGGACGACACTGTGTTTCTATGGCTGTGGGTTCTGTTGAGATAAACACTAAAGAATACGGTTCATAATGAAACACACAAACAACTGCCCTTTGCCTTGTATATGAAACAATCGAATTAGAGTCGGTGAGAGTAAAGTCATTTGCACTCTGCAGCCGGGGAAAATCTGCCTTCAATGTTCAATAGCTTTGGTAACACTCAACGCAATTACCTTATGTTAATACCAGCACTTTCATGAGGCATTCTGTGTCTGCTTTATACCCCGACAGTATCTCTTGATAAAGTACACAGCTGACATCGCCAGACAGGTTCCAAAACGCAGTCAGTCCAGAGCCTCTCAGATCATTCTCTATTTCCAAGGCTCGTTATGGTTACGGTCACCGACGGAAAGGGATATTTATTGGATAAAACCGACCACCAATCAGATCAACACAATGTCTGACACATCGGCGGCAGCCATCTTGGTTGTTTTGAAAGCTGCATGCTCAACAGGAAAAAGGGCGTGACTCCGCCCCTTTCAGTGACAGCCCAGGCTTTGCTCTGCCTCTAGAAGTCCCCCCCCCCCCCATGACCAGTGATGCACCAACAGCTTCTTGTTCTGGTTACATGCGGGGGCCGTGCGGGGGTCTCTCACCGACAGGATGCGGTCCCCCTTGCGCAGCTCTCCGCACAGGTCGGCCGGCCCCCCGGCCAGGATGAAGGAGATGAAGATGCCCTCGCCGTCCTCCCCCCCCACGATGTTGAAGCCCAGGCCAGTGGAGCCGCGCTGGATCACCACCCGACGGGGCTCTCTGAGAACACAGACCAGCGTGAGACACACATCCACTATACACACACAGCCATGAGACACACATCCACTATACACACACAGCCATGAGACACACATCCACTATACAGCGGTGAGACACACATCCACTATACACACACAGCCATGAGACACACATCCACTATACACACACAGCCATGAGACACACATCCACTATACAGCGGTGAGACACACATCCACTATACACACACAGCCATGAGACACACATCCACTATACACACACAGCCATGAGACACACATCCACTATACACACACAGCCATGAGACACACATCCACTATACACACACAGCCATTAGACACACATCCACTATACACACAGACATGAGACACACATCCACTATACACACACAGCAATTAGACACACATCCACTATACACACAGACATGAGACACACATCCACTACACACACAGCCATGAGACACACATCCACTATACAGTGATGAGACACACATCCACTATACACACACAGCCATAAGACACACATCCACTATACACACAGCGGTGAGACACACATCCACTATACACACAGACATGAGACACACATCCACTATACACACACAGACATGAGACACACATCCACTATACACACACAGCCATGAAGACACACATCCACTATACAGCGGTGAGACACACATCCACTATACCACACAACCATGAGACACACATCCACTATACACACACAGCCATGAAGACACACATCCACTATACAGCGGTGAGACACACATCCACTATACACACACAGCCATGAAGACACACATCCCCTATACAGCGGTGAGGACACACATCCACTCTACACACACAGCCATTAGACACACATCCACTGCACAGCGGTGAGACACACACCCCACTATACACACACAGCCATGAAGACACACATCCACACACAGATAAAATGGTTTTCTAAATACTTATAAATTGATATTTTGTTTTATACTGACAAATTAAAATATTAATGAAGTGTTACTGGAATTAATGCATCACACAATTACAAAAAGTAAAACCATTTTCATATCATCCACCAGATGTCAGTGTTACACTGTCTCTGGTTTGGATGGGCGACCATTTCTTTACACTTAAAATAATATTAACAAAACATTTAGCGTCTACCGGAAGTACACCGGATATGTAGCAATCCACCTAGCCTTTAGCCATATAAAACGGGGGTCCCCAACACAAATCGTGGTCCTCCAATTGACTTCCATTCCTAAAATTTAAACGTTTCTTTACGTTTAAAAAAAAACGTAAGAAATGATTTTTGTTAGAAAAGTAGAAGCGTGTGATTTCATTTACCCTGCACATTATAGAAGTGGAATGGGAGTCTCTAGGTGAACAATTGTGGAAGGAGAAGGGTTCCAAAATGTGCTAAGAATAAGAGAAGAAAGAAAGAAGAAAGAAAGAAAGAAAGAAAGAAAGAAAGAAAGAAAGAAAGAAAGAAAGAAAGAAAGAAGAAAGAAAGAAAGAAAGAAAGAAAGAAGAAAGAAAGAAGAAGAAGAAGAAAGAAAGAAGAAGAAAGAAAGAAGTAAAGCCTATGAAGACCAATAGTTGAGCGCTGCATGCAGCACTCACCTAATGAACATACTTCTTCCTCAATCCATAAACGTAAACCACTGCCCCAGTTCCTACTGCTATACCTAACTCCCCCACTAGATGTCTCCCGTTCTCTCTCCTGAATCACTTCAGTTCAATACTCTCACCTGAATTAAGCAACAGACCCTTTTCACAGGGGTGTCTGCAAGACAAACCAAGTTTCGCTCACAACACTAATGATGGGTCTGCCTTTTTTATGCAACAGGCCACAGGTAGTACATTGATAAATAATATATTTATTTCTAGGATTTGTAAACAAAAGAGGAAACTACCAAAGTAGTACTATTTGGTTTGAGCAGTGAAACAGAAATACATACAGGAGAGCAAGAGGAAGGCAGCGAGTGACTGAAGGGAAGGAGCCAGCTCACAGCCAACACAGTAGTTGTCCATTTTGGAGTCATTCCGAAGCTTATCTGATGCATTACTGTCAGACATCTCTCATTGGCTCACAGGGTTATGACGGAAGAAGTCATATTTTGGTTACCACGGGTGACGCCAGTCGAATGACGCCAGTTGCAATGGGATGTAATCCCTCCATTAACTGGATTAAAGACAGGGGAGCTGTCTGTGTTTCGATGAGGGAGCAAGTGAAGCGTGCATCTCTGACCTCAACCCAGAGCCCCAGATGACAGGGTATTGATGCCATCTGCCCTCCAAACCACGCCGACGGCACACACGCACGCACACACACACACACACGCACAGACGCACGCACACACACACACACACCACACACACACGCATGTACAAAAATACACTAACATACACAAACGGACACACGTACACACACACACAACACAACACACACACACACACACACACCACACACACACACACACACACACACACACACACACACACACACACACACACACACACACACACACATGCATGTGTTAGTGGACAGAGGGGTCTATGGATGTAACTGTTGCTCCTTGGGTGCATCAGACCAACCTGTGTTCTCTGCAGCAGATGCGCGTGCTTCCCTGACCTCTTTGTGAACAGGCCAGGACAGGCAAACTCCTGCTAGTTTACACAGAGCCTGATTCATTAATTACATCAGTGGTTCTTATCTTACGTTGTGATTCCAATTAAAAGAGAAGAGTTGTTGGCCAAACTGGGTTGAAGGGCATTTCTCTCGAGTGAATACCAGAACCTAAACCTCAATCATTGTGTCAGGATGAGCTAATGGTCAACTTTTGCTACGTTATATAATATAATTATATAACAATGTATATGTCCTTGCACTTGTCTGAGTGTAACAGTACAGCTGTTCACTTCAGGTCGCTTGATGTGTATTGTGATAGCGAGAGTCGAGAGCAGAGAAGCGAGAGAGAGAGAGAGAGAGAGGAGAGAGAGAGAGAGAGAGAGAGAGAGAGAGAGAGAGAGAGAGAGAGAGAGAGAGAGAGAGAGAGAGAGAGAACCCTCACCTGGTGACCTCATCATCCCCCATCATGCCCCTGGGCAGCGGTGAGTATCTGGGCGTGGTCAATGGGGCCGGACTCACAGATTGGCTGCCGCCCATGTAGGAGGGGCTAATGTGGTTGTCTTGGTGAGGGAGTAGGCTGTGGAACAACAGAGACACAAATCAGAAGGCCGACACTCGATTGGAACGTAGCCGAAGCATTCACAAGTGAATCAAAAGTGAATTAAACATTTATCAATAGACACATCATTCAAAACACAAAATTCGAAATGTTTGTGGGCACTATCGGGAAACTTCCTAGGCAGGGCACCTCGTATGGGCTCACCCGGTTTGGACCAAACAAAGCTACTACTAAGGGAGCTGCTAAACAGTTGTAAGGAGTATAATGAATGCCCATTGAAGGCCAACTGCCCTATTTCTGAACCATCTACACCACGAGAGGAGGTGAACACAAACCCCGGCTTTTTTTGCATCTGGAACACAGACAATGTCTCCAGGTTAACCTGAGGTGTTAACGAACCGGTCAAATCCTTTAATCATGATACACCTTTGTAAATGTCAGCTATCAGGTATATCTGTGTGTGTGTAGGTCTGTTCACGGCCCCACGTCCTCCGTACGGAGGAGCTAATTCCATCAGCCCTTTGCTGCGTTCGGTAATTACTCTCAACACTCAACACATGGCCCTGACGTGAAGCCCTGACACAAGTCAGTGTAATCACAGCTCGTTGGAGTCAGACTGCTGCACTGAGAACCAATGCTGTCATGAGCCTGGAGACCTTCACCCTCCTCCTCCTCACCCCCCCCCCCCCCCCCCCCCCCCCCCCCCCAACACCTGAACCCCTCCAGACCAACACCCTGCCAGCCTGCACACACACACACACACACACACACACACACACACACACACACACACACACACACACACACACACACACACACACACACACATCCCATCCTAGCCATTAAGGGGGCCAAACGACTCTCTAGGGTGCGAGTGGTGGTGGTGGGTAGTAGCTGAAGGTAGCATTGGTATGTAGCAGGATAGCTCGATGCTGCACTCTGAGGACGGTGCCTTTATGTCCTCTCTCCGTACAAAGAGCAATCATGAGGAATAAATATGTTTAAATCCGATAATCGATGCATATGTTTTGTGCAACCGGATGAACATTCAAATCCTATAAATATTTAAAATCATATACCGTCATGACAATAAGCAGTAGTGCTGACGTTAGGCAGACATTAAACATCACCACATTCAAGCCCTTTAGCTTGGTTCAAGGGTTGTAGTGTGTTGTATGTGGTGCACTCGTGTGCGCGTGCGTCTGTGTGTGTGTGCGTGTTGTGTGCATGCGTGTGTGTGCACGTGCTCACAGTTGGTGACGTCGGGCGGGGGAAGCTGTCGTTGATGAACAGCGAGGTGGGCTTGGCCACCCGCAGGTAGACCACGTCGGGCGTGGACTTCAGCGCCGCCACGGCGTCCTCGTGGGTCACCTCCTCCAGACAGGAGGTGTTTACCTGGCGGCACACGGTCGCCGTGGTTACAGTGAGGGACTCACGCAGGCAGCATACAGAAGGTGATTGACAACAGAGCAGCAGCCTGGGAACAGACCGATCTACAGGCTCCTGTTGGGTCTGCTCCGGCCCCTCCCGTACAGACAGAGGTCCAGCAGACCTGGCCTGGGTCTGGCCAATCACAGCCCTTTATGTAATATGGGGCGGGTTAGATACGAATACTGTACAGAGGAGGGCCCGATGGGTGTGACCTATGGGAGTGTCCTAGGGGAGTGTCCTAGGGGAGTGTCCTAGGGGGAGTGTCCTAGGGGAGTGCCCTATGGGAGTGTCCTAGGGGAGTGTCCTAGGGGAGTGTCCTATGGGAGTGTCCTAGGGGGAGTGTCCTAGGGGAGTGTCCTAGGGGAGTGTCCTATGGGAGTGTCCTAGGGGAGTGTCCTAGGGGAGTGTCCTATGGGAGTGTCCTAGGGGAGTGTCCTAGGGGAGAGGAGTGTCCTAGGGGAGTGTCCTAGGGGAGTGTCCTAGGGGAGTGTCCTAGGGGAGTGTCCTAGGGGAGTGTCCTAGGGGGGAGTGTCCTAGGGGAGTGTCCTAGGGGAGTGTCCTAGGGGAGTTGTCCTAGGGGAGTGTCCTATGGGAGTGTCCTAGGGGAGTGTCCTAGGGGGGAGTGTCCTATGGGAGTGTCCTAGGGGAGTGTCCTAGGGGAGAGGAGTGTCCTATGGGAGTGTCCTAGGGGAGTGTCCTAGGGGAGTTGTCCTAGGGGAGTGTCCTAGGGGAGTGTCCTACGGGAGTGTCCTAGGGGGAGTGTGAATGAATTGGTGAATTGCTGCGGTGATGTCAGGCTAGAGCGCAGCAGTGAGGCACGAGAGTCGAGCCAAGGAACCGCCATAGTCAATTATGAACAGTCTAGTCATTTGATTAGTGTGGATTTTGCCAAACAGGATTGCCTGTTCATGGAAGAATGATGGTGAAAAAAGCTTTCAGTGATTACATTCAGAGAGCGAGATCAAGAGCATAGGAGGGTTGTTCCTTACAGCCATGAGTTTGTCTCCTATCTGTAGCCGGCCGTCCTTATGCGCGGCACCTCCCTCGATGACCTTGGTCACGTAGATGCTGTTGTCCCCTGGGGACGTGTTGGTTCCCAACACCTCCTGCTATACTGAAGCCCCAGGCCTGACAGAGCCAGAGACATGGGGAGACTGGTTACACTGATGGGAAGAGAGGGCTTCATTCAAAAACATCCTTCCTGCTGACAAATGGGATGTGTGTAAATATATTGTAAACATTCAAACAAAAGGGCTTAAATTATGATACATATATATCGGTAATATATGTATACATATGTCATATATATATCTTAATATAACAGCACAAATTCTGATTGGAAAGAATTAAAATACGTTCTGACCTATTGCATAACATATTGCATGAAATAGGTTATATTTTGTGCTGCCTTGATGAAATAACTCTTTTCTTGTTTTGCCATATCCTTTCCGGTCTCTTTAATAATGCAGAAAGGAGTGAAGCAGACAGCGTGAGTTTCTACAGACTTTACAGACTTATGTAAAGTTGGATACTAAAGATAGAGACACGTCATGTCAGGTCAACTATTTGTCTGATAAACTCTGAGTTGATACTTTGTGGGCTCGCTCCCAATGAAACGTCTCAGATCCATCTGCGTAGGAGCGACAGTTTGAGTCCTCATGTTTCGCCCGAGCACAGACAACAGTATTTATTCCACTTATGGGCACAAGGAAACAATTTCTATATGCAAGAGGACACCTTCTATATTTATGTTCTTTACATTTAGGGGATTTTTTTAGAGGCTTTTATCCAAAGCGACTTACAACCACTCATACACACATTCACACAGCGACGGCGGAGTCGACCACGCAGGGCGACAGCCAGCTCGTCAGGAGCGGTCAGGGTGAGGCGTCTCCCTCAGGGACACCTCGACACTCCGCTAGGAGGAGCCGGGGATCGAACCGGCGACCTTCCGGTCACCAGCCAACCCGCTCTCCCTCCTGAGCCACCTTCCGCCCCGTCATTGATCGTAGATCACTGATCACTGATGACTGATCCCCACCTTTGGGCCCTTGACCAGCTTGAGCTCCAGGATCCTCTCTGATTGGCTGCGGCGGCGGCGGATGTAGAGGCGCACCAGCCCCCCCCGCCTCCTTCAGCGCCTCCACCGCGCCGCTGTGGGTCACGTCGCGCACGTCCGCCTCGTTCACCCGCACGATGCTGTCGTTCACCTGGGGGGCGGGGGGACACGGGAGAGAGCTGTGGGTGATGGGTCTGGGTGCTGTGTGTCACAGGGTGCTGGGTCTGGGTGCTCTGTGTCACAGGGTGCTGGGTCTGGGTGCTGTCTCTGGGTGCTGGGTCTGGGTGCTGGGTCTGGGTGCTGGGTCTGGGTGCTGGGTCTGGGTGCTCTGGGTGCTCTGGGTGCTCGTGTTGGTGTGTGTGTGTGTGTGTGTGTGTGTGGTGTGTGTGTGTGTGTGTGTGTGTGTGTGTGTGTGTGTGTGTGTGTGTGTGTGTGTGTGTGTGTGTGTGTGTGTGTGTGTGTGTGTGTGTTGGCGTGCCGTTGTGTGTGTGTTGGCGTGCGGTGTGTGTGTGGTGTGTGTGTGTGTGTGTGTGTGTGTGTGTGGTGTGTTGGCGTGCCGTTGTGTGGTGTGTTGGCGTGCGGTGTGTGTGTGTGTGTGTGTGTGTGTGTGTGTGTGTGTGTGGTGTGTGTGTGTGTGTGTGTGTGTTGGCGTGCCGTTGTGTGTGTGTTGGCCGTGCGGTGTGTGTGTGTGTGTGTGTGTGTGTGTGTGTGTGTGTGTGTGTGTGTGTGTGTGTGTGTGTGTGTGTGTGTGAGTGTGTGTGTGTGTGTGTGTGTGTGTGTTGGCTTGCTGGTGGATGTGTGTGTGTGTGTTGGCGTGCGGTGTGTGGTGTGTGAGTTGGCGTGCTGGTGTGTGTGTGTGTGTGTGTGTGTGTGTGTGTGTGTGTGTGTGTGTGTGTGTGTGTGTGTGTGTGTGTGTGTGTGTGTGTGTGTGTGTGTGTGTGTGGTACCTGAGCCGTGCGTCCTGGGCCGCCGCCCCCCCAGGGATGATCTTGGTGATGAAGATGGAGGGGTCCTCCCCAATGTGGGGGTTATCTGTCCCTCCTGCGATGCTGAAGCCAAGGCCAGAGTTACCCTGAACACACACACACACCACACACACACCACACACACACACACACACACACACACACACACACACCACACACACACACACACACACACACACACATACACACACACACACACACACACACACACACACACACACACACACACACACACACACACACACACACAGTTGGTTAAAATAATGTAAACTAATAGACACCCTTTTGTCCCTCATACAACAATCATAACAAAGACGATTCCATGATACAAATGTCATGATTTGATGTGAAATGTTTTGATCCATCATTAAGTGTAGACACATAGCTTTAATCACAGATAGGAAGGGTCACAGAGACGTAGATCCCTGGCTAGCATAAGGCCGGTCCCATTGACCGTCCGGGTTAGGGCTTACAACCCGACAAATCAATTCAAGCTTTCATTAACACTTTCTACATCACAGACCCAAACCACCAACGTCACGCTTCAATGGTGGCTGGATTCTAATCTGACAACACACAACAGTAGGCCCATCTCTGTGCAGATTTACACTGTGTGTGTGTGTGTGTGTGTGTGTGTGTGTGTGTGTGTGTGTGTGTGTGTGTGTGTGTGTGGTGTTGTGTGTGTGTGTGTGTGTGTGTGTGTGTGTGTCTGTGTGTGTGTGTGTGTGTGTCTATAGTGTCTTAAAAGGACAGCCAGTCAAGTAGACAGAACCAGGTCACAAGAGAATACAGATAAGGGTGGTGGTGATGGTGGTGGTGGTGGTGGTGGGGGTGGTGGGGGTGGTGTTGGTGGGGGGGACAGAGTCAGAGAAATCCCCTCGGGACAAAAACAAGAAGAAGAGGAGTGAAGGGAAGGGAGGGAGAAGTGGAACAGTGAGCGAGTTAGAAAGGGACGGGGACGGGGACGGCGTGGGTCAGAGGGGTTGGACTGTCGGGTGTGACCTGGCTGAATGGAAGAGAGAGAATCAGGCAGAGCTAGGAGAGAGAGAAGGCCACATGGAGGCTGGAAGGGTGGAGAGTTGGTTGAGGGTCATTCTGAGGGATGCTATGTTGCCTTACTATAATAGATTATCTTTTTTCCTTCTTCACTGAAATCTTTTGCTGAAGACGTTGAAAGACTGAAATCATTTCGTGCAAAAGCGCATTGATGTTTGCAGAAACTCTGAAGCCTATCGGGGCATGCAGTATGTCTTTCACAGACTCGGACAGATGGAAAGCCATCTGGCCAAAATCTGAGAGAGCAGGGAGATAGAGAGGAAGAGAAAGAGATGTGATAAGGTGCGGTTTCAGATGTGTGCTTCTCTGTGACAACTTACCCGCTCCAGCGAGATTTCCTCATATTCATAGTCGGCTTCGGTACCATTGACCTGTTAATGAGAGAGAGAGAGAGAGAGAGAGAGAGAGAGAGAGAGAGAGAGAGAGAGAGCGAGAGAGAGAGAGAGAGAGAGAGAGAGAGAGAGAGAGAGCAGAGTAGAGAGAGAGAGAGAGAGAGAGAGAGAGAGAGAGAGAGAGAGAGAGAGAGAGAGAGAGAGAGAGAGAGAGTTATTATCCCTGAGTCATCCATTTCTCTCATTCACACATTGTTTTATCAGTTGTGTGCTTGCATTTGTCTTTTTTTTTTTTAAATAAGATCACATTTATTTTGATATGTTACAATTTCTTGATGTTGCATTTATTTTGAACCCCATCTCGAAATGATAAACATTGCTGCTATTACATTTTTAAAGTTAATGAATTCATGTGAATTTTCTATTTTTAATGTGGTAACAGTCCATTCAATTGAACCGATTTGGGAATGTCATTAAAGAAGAGATTTGCGTGAATGGCCGAGGTAAACAGCTAGGTCAACGCGGCGATGTACCTGTGATGTCACGCTTCATACCGCGGCCTCTGTCTGGCTTATTAAAGGGCCGGGACCTCGGTTAAAGCCAACACGCAGCGGACCGCCTCCAACCCGCCTCCGACCCGCGCTCCAACCGACACGCAGAACACTAACCCTGATCTGAGCATTATACATGCTGCTCTCCGGGCAGGCTTACACTGGGGGATGAACGCCCTCTCCAACACCACCTCCGCACCCAACCGCTGCGGACACTGTCTCACACACACACACACACACACACACACACACACACACACACACGCAGGCACACACAAACGCAAGCACCCGGGCACACACACGCAGACGTACACGCACATACACGGACATGCGCGCGCACACGCACGGACACACCCACGCACACAGACACACACACACACACACACACATGCCAGCACGCGCACAGGCACACACACAGACACACACACAGACACACACACACACACACACACACACACATGCAAGCCCGCGCACACGCAGGGACACACACACAGACACACACGCACACACACACACACACTGCCACAAACACACACGCGGATAACCGAAGGCCAACACGCAAAGAGCAGTGGAGTGGCCTCCCGGCGGCCCGTGTAATCTGGTTGGCTGTAATCTGCGTCTCTGTGCGCTCAGATTAGTTTAGATTTGTGCTCGTTCCGACGGGAGGAACAATCCGACATGGGCCACCAGCAGCGGTTCATCCGCTGGTTACGGACGCGCTTTAAAATGAGGAAAATAAAACCGACCGTCCAGCAGAGCAAAGGTGGAGGGGCGCAACGATTACGTTAAAGGGAAGTAAAAATAGAATGGTGGGGAATGCGTGTGTGTTAATGCGTGTGTGTGTGTCTTAATGCGTGTGTGTGTGTGTGTGTGTGTGTGTGTGTGTGTGTGTGTGTGTGTGTGTGTGTGTGTGTGTGTGTGTGTGTGTGTGTGTGTGTGTGTGTGTGTGTGTGTGTGTGTGTATGAAGCCCCTCTCTGGGGGCTTGCAGAGGCCAAAAGTGTAGGTTTCTGAAGCCACATGCTGGGTTCCGTGCAGAATCCAGAATGTTCTCGCTCATTGCACTGCTGCCAATGAACGTCTCTCACAGAAGGAGTGATCCGCTGTCCTCATTGATAAGCTACACACCTTCTGCTTCTGGTCATAGTTAACATGCACTGGCTCCAATCGGCACACACTGTTGGTGAGGTTGATGGCTCACCTACAGGTATACCGAGGAGAACAGCTTGTTATGTTCTAGAGACACGCCTGGATTCAAATGAACGATAATGTCTTAATAATAATGAAAGGTAGTGCCGGAGAGGTACGGGTCGCTCCTTAGAAAGCAGACGGCATGCACAGGGAGAAGGAGACGTGTGTGTTTGCTAGGATGGGAAAGCTAGGAGTAATACTCATGATGAATGATATTCCTGCAGCTATTAAACTCGATTTTATGCATTCATATTTATGAAGCAAAGCTGAAAACAACCCCCACACTCTTGGGAAAGGGAAGTAACTAGGTAACTTAACAGCCAAGAAAAGAGAGCCACCATTCGATGCACATCGTCCATTGGGCCACACCTCGAGAGAACGTCGCCTTCAGGGAGAAGAGGAAGCTGTCCTTTATAAAGGACTAGCTCCTGGCTCTATCTGCGTTCTGGTTCAGATCAATCTCTGCATCTTCCCGGGGCGTGAGAAGTGAAGCATGGAGGTGGGAGGGGCTTGGGGACATGATGCGAGGTGATAGGAGGATGTGCTTACGTATGGGGGTGTGTCCACGCATTCGGTGTTGACGACCACTGGAGGGGGATTGGCCTGCAGGAGCAAACAAAAAACAGCCGGTTATTGAGACGTGATCAGTTCACGTTGTGGACGGTGTCTTCAAGCAGAGTCTCATCACACCAAAGTGTTGTTGTTGTTGGACGATTTGTGAAGGCAACACAGAAGGCACTAGTACATTTGGATGGACACTTATGTGCGCACTTATGTGCGCACAGATCTATTATGCACACACTGAAGGTCCAAAGATGATGAAAAAGGACCACGATTAGATACACATTCAACGTACACCGCTATACACAATAAACAACTATAGATTAGTAAACAAAGTAAAAGTCTCACATCGTCGCAGACACAAACGGCCAATTAGTGCAAGTGCCCGTGCACACGGGCCCATTTAAAGTTTGCCGACGCGAGTTAAGTAAAAACATATTTAAACACGCATGAGTTAAGTACCAGCCAGTCACTGACGACAACAACCGCAACGACAACGACAGCGACTTACGCGTCTCATGTTCTGGTAGGGCATGCTGAGTACGTCTGCTACAGGTGAGCACCTTGGGGCGACCGCACACACCACATGACATACTGCCCTACCCTGGTACCGGACGACTCTGTCGGGTACGACACCAGCGCCTCAAATCAGCAGAATCCACCAAAGTAACGCGTGACGCGGGGAGAACGCCTGCTCTGCCAACTCGAGCCGTAGGAACACGGGTCAGGAGGACCGCGCCCGCTGTCACACAGGCGTACACGTCCCTCTTCCGTTGTCGTTGTTGTCGTTACTCCAGGGGCCAATATGAGAAACCCGAGATCCTCAGCGTCGGAAATGACCTCAGCTCAAAACGGATGTCATCCTCGTTACCCGATTGATCCGAAGACGCTCGTGCACAAGTGCTCTGTCCTTAATGCCGGGCGGTTGATGTTCAGCGGTCTCTAGCGCGTCTACCGAGGGACAGTGGACAGGTGAGTTGCTCGGCAACGCAAGCCCAACATGGCCCTGTCTCCCCTTTCCGCCTTAAAAGATTCATGCAGGTTAGTGGTTTGAATTCCTCACGACGAGCGGGTTTGTCATTGGTGGCTGCTCCTTAGGCCGGCTAGAGAAACACCTGCTGTTTCACACGGTTGACACCGTCAACCTGCTGCTGGTCTGATCCTGGAGTCCTCCGGGTTGATCATCGGTCAGCGCCACACGTCCTAACGGCTTCTGTTCCTGCTCCACGAGCCCCTAGGTCCACCCTGAACTAAACGCGCCAACAAGCCGGGCTGATCCGATGACAGTCCACACTAAAACAGTCTGCAACACGCAATGATCTGGATACACAGACTAGCTACACACAGTGTGCATAGTGTGTAAACACCTGTTTCCTTATTTTCTTGTAAAGAAGACTCAAGCAACAACAAGACCCAACAGCCGAGCAGCCAAATGGCCAGTCCGAAAGCACTCGCTCACCGCGTCCGAGGACAGAGGCAACGGAGCGCCACAGTAATCTCTCCCCCTCTCCCACGCTCCCTCTGACACACACAAACACCAGCTCTCTCTTCCATCTCCAACTGTCACTCAAGCTGACGCTTGATCCTACATGGGGATGTGTGTGTGTGTGTGTGTGTGTGTGTGTGTGTGTGTGTGTGTGTGTGTGTGTGTGTGTGTGTGTGTGTGTGTGTGTGCGTGTGTGCGTGTTTGTGTGTGACTGAGTGGGAGAGAGATTGGGGTTAAAGAGGTGGATGGGGGGCGTACAGCGACCAAGAAGGAAAGGGGGACACAAAATTAGGTGGCTGCATAGTAAGACATCATCATTAAGAGAGAGAGAGAGAGAGAGAGAGAGAGAGAGAGAGAGAGAGAGAGAGAGAGAGACAGACAGAGACAGAGACAGAGACAGAGATAGAGACAGAGAGAGAGAGAGAGAGAGAGAGAGAGAGAGAGAGAGGGGATGGGGGACAAGAGGATCATAGGGATTATAAGTATTGTGGGCGGAGCTCAGTTGAAAAACAGCAGTGAAGGGCAAAGGAGAGGAAGACACGTACACAAAAACAAATAAAAAGGTCATATTAAGCAGTGTGCCAGTGACACCAGGGCCCAGGCTCTCTGTGTGTGTGTGTGTGTGTGTGTGTGTGTGTGTGTGTGTGTGTGTGTGTGTGTGTGTGTGTGTGTGTGTGTGTGTGTGTGTGTGTGTGTGTGTGTGTGTGTGTGTGTGTGTGTGTGTGTTAGAGGGGCAGAATAGAAACCCTCCATCCTTTATTGTGAATGGATCATGTGTGACTGGCTGACGGTTGCAGCTGTCAGAGGCTCCACGTCTCAGTGTGTACATCGTGCGGCATGTCTGCATGTGTGGCAGTGTGGTACAAGTGTTGTCATCATGGCTACGACCCGTTTGTGATACTCTTCAGTTCCATTTCTGTGTCGGTTACCATGAGTGATGTGTTTATGAAAGGCACCACACAGCGTGGTGGTATACTGTAAGGGTCTGAGAAGCCTAACCCCCTATCAGACACAGACATCGAACTTAACCACCAAGGGTGCCGACCTGACAAGCTCTACACAAAAAAGATTTTAAGATAGGATCCGAAGGAAAAGCAAGGGTGCACATCCAGTAAGTGTATTCTGAATCATTTTGTCATTATTGTACATTTGAACGCCTAACATTGATAAATGTCTCGTCTTTATTTCCTCTGTTCATCATGATTAAATAATATAAATATTTAGCAAGATACGTAATTCTACCAGCTAACGGTGGAGCACTTTATATCAATACACAGTAGAGGTCCATTAAAGGTGATTAATAGCTTCAATGCTCCTCTGGATCAACTCTACTTTCCTGCCTTGAATATGAATTTGTCCTAATTTGGACAAATGACACCGGGGAAAACAGGACTCAGGGTTATCGCACCCTGATCATCGCACACCCAATCTCCCTGCGTGCACAGAGCTGCCCCTCCCCTCCCATACCTACCTGTATCTGAGCCTGTATTTGCGATAAGTGCCGTATGAGCGGCATGTTGACGCTGTTCTCCACTGACTGCGAGGTCCAGATGTAGGAGTCATGGGGCCAGGGCCGGCCCACCGCCTTCCCCTTGGCTTTACCCTTGGTGGGGCTCTTCTTCAGGCTGTCCTTCAAGGTGCTCAGCTTCCCCCTGGAGCCCAGGGAGGGCAGTGTGCTCCAGCTGTAGTCCCCCATCCCGGCCGCCAGGGGGAGCTGTGGCGAGAAGAAGGGGTGGATGGACAGCGACTGGGAGGCGTGGGGAAGCGGCGGGAGGCAGCAGGTGTGGTGCTGCTGGTAGTGCTGCTGGTGGTGCTGGTGGTGGTGCTGCTGGTACTGGTTCTGGTAGGGCTGCATCAGCGCCACCTGGTGGCCCGGCGAGGTCAGCTGCTGGAGGCGGCGGTGATGTTCCTGCTGGCAGAAGTGGTGCGAGGCCGAGGCCACGAGGTGGCCGCGTGGCTGGAGCTGGGCGGCCTGCGCCGAACACAGCAGGTGGTGGCTGGGGGACAGGTGGATCTGGTGGAAGCTGGGCGAGTGGAGGTGGTGACTGGAGGAGGGCGACGGCAGAGGGTGGCTCGGGGACGGGGGTCCGAGCTGGTGGTTGGGTGACGGGGGTCCCAGCTGGTGATTGGGCGACGGGGGTCCGAGCTGGTGGTTGGGTGACGGGGGTCCCAGCTGGTGATTGGGCGACGGCGGCGCTATGTGGTAGTAGCTCGGAGATGGAGAAGGCTGAAGGTTTTGGGGCGAACAGCGGCCGTTGTAGTTCAGCGAATGGGGCGGGTGGTTGGCCGAGTGCACGTGCAGGAGGTTCTGGTGGTGCTTCAGGTGGGAGGGAGGGCTTTTCCCCCCCTTGGACTTCCCCTTTCCAGACTTGCTCTTGGTAGAGCTGCTGTTGTGCTTCTTGGGACTGCAGCAAAACTCATGGGTGTGGAAATACGTGGTCATGGTGACGTCACTAAGGGCGGAGACACAAAACGACAAGAGAGAGGAATGGCCTCTTATGCATGAATCGTGTTTCCTGTTCCTTTCGGAATCCCCTCCTTAAAGGTAGGGGGTGGTCTTGTTTTTCAACTTTTTTACATCATTCATGTCCAAATGCAGATCAGGTTGAACCGACCACCAAGCTCTGTGCTAAAATCACGTTCTATGTGTCAGTTAGCGAGGACCAAATGTCAAAGGCTGCCTTCAGTCTTGGTTTGTGCTCACAATCGAAAGTGGTTCAGCTTCCTTGTAAAGACGGCAGCAGATCTAGGAGAGTCGGGACAGGGTTGTAAACACGAGCACCGGGACCGGAAGACGAGAGAACAGTCCATGGGAGGCCGGGCTCTGCGATGAGTAATTGGAGCACGATGACAGCAGATAATTAACTTTGCTTCATGGAATGGTTTGCAGGAATCCAAAGTAAAACCTACTGCACTGTGGTACCGGGTTGCAGAGTCATGAAAAGTTATCTGGAAGCAGCGTTCCTTCCCCGTATCACGTTCTCTCCCTCCTCTTTAATGCTCCTTCATTTGATGAATCCTGACTCACATGGTGGCCGATGATCCCGGACACATGCAGCCCCTCTCTGTGTCGCCAGTAGTTCACTTCTCCCGGCCGAGCGGAGGGTGAGTTCACAGCACCGGCACCTTCAGGCCACAATCCTTCCGCTCCATCTCTGTCTCTTCTCTTTGTTTCGTCCACTCAACAAGCCTCCATATTATTCCAGGGGTTCCAAAGAAACAGGGTTGTTCCAATCAGTCCTCCGATTATAGTTTCTACCTTAAAACACAATTGTCTTGATGTATTTCTCTTTGTTTTTTGGGGAATCTGTTTCTAATGCATTCTTCCCATTAGTTCCACTCGGCTATGTTTGAATATAGTCCTTGCCTCTCTCATGCCTATCTCCTGCACTGTTTCTATGTCACTGTCTCTGCATCTCTACGTCTCTCTTGCTCTCTCTCACTTGAGCGCTCCCTCTCTCTCTCTCTCTCTCTCTCTCTCTCTCTCTCTCTCTCTCTCTCTCTCTCTCTCTCTCTCTCTCTCTCTCTCTCTCTCTCTCTCTCTCTCTCTCTCTCTCTCTCTCTCTCTCTCTCTCTCTCTCTCTCTCTCTCTCTCTCTTTCGCTTTCTTTGACTAGCCAATTAGGCCCCTGCACATGACAGCGTCTAGGCAGGACTAATGGATCTGTGGGCAGAGACAGGGGGATGTCACTCCGTGCTTGGCCAGCTAGTCTTACACAGATTGTGCAGAGCTCACAGTCATGTGATCGGTGGGACCTACTCCCTTCCTTCATCCTTTGTCTTGTTCCTTTTAAGCATTTTATGGCGGGCCAGGTCAGCTGGAATATATTCTATGAAATGCCTTGTGTGTGGTTGTTTGTGCGTGTGCGTGTGTGTGTGTGTGTGTGTGTGTGTGTGTGTGTGTGTGTGTGTGTGTGTGTGTGTGTGTATGTGTGTGTGTTTGTGCCTGTTTGTGTGTGACGTCAATCTATCTAAAATATACAAAAATCAAACGTAACGCATAACTTACATTAACAGTACAATAGTCTAGGTAAATATCAGCTATACTATTGTAATATTAGGTAGAGCACTAGAAAAATAGGCAATAGAACAGAGAGACAATCTGCAGCTGTATGTGCTGGCCCTTCTCTCTCCTGCTCCTAGCCCACATGAGGAACGGTCTGTTCAGCCAGCTCATAAATGGCCCAGCAAATGAACCCAGATCTGCTGCTTGATACACAAATAGAGAATCAAAGGAGCCACGAACAAGAACCACAGAGAGAGGAAGAAAGTTAGCCCATAATACAGCGTTGATGGCTCCCGGGGCACCAGCCCCCACACCGAGGACATAAAGGGAGAGAGTGGGATGAGCTGGATGAAAGGGTGAGGGTTATAGCCAGCCCGCGTGTAAGCCGCTGTTAGCGTGCCGCCCCTATGTAGAGAGCTGCTAGCGCCGCGGGCTAAAGGCTCCCATCAGAAATGCAAGAGCAAAGTGAAAGGTAATGGACGCCACTAGGCCTGCTTATTTACTGACAATTGCTAAATGAGAAAGGATCAACAAAAATATATCCTATGTAAGTATGTGTGTATATATATATTTATTCTACTTCATTTAAGAATGCTCGATTCTGATTGGCTGGGAGGGGTGCATTAATCCGGCATATTGCCCGCTGACTTGTCGGTTCTACTTGCTGCTGACTGAGCACAGTAGATCAATACGCCGCTTGCATCGTTTTCTATCACATACATTTCCAAGATGAGGTCCATAGTAAAAATAAACCAAGGAGTGCATGTTTGATCGATCGTCATTAAAGCTGACTTGATACGAATGTAGCAGCTACGTTATTAAACTAGTGATCAGATCCAGCCTTGTGTGGCACTGGTTGCTATAGAAACGAGTTACCTACAGCTGAGCTAACGTTATTCACCGTAGTTCTAAAGGGAACTACTTTTCGAGGGAGATGAACTTAAACAGAGTATACATTTAATAAGCATGCAATACGAATGCAATACGAATTTATTATGTTGGCCGGCGCGAAGTAGAATAAACGGAATAATCACCTCAAGGCAGGGCAATAAACAGTTTGATATGCCCGGCTCGCGGAAGGTTACCACCCTCGACTTCGTCTCGGGCGGTAAACCGTCCACGAGCCGGGCATATCAAACTGTTTATTGCCCGGCCTCTCGGTGATTATTCCTTATATATATATATATATATATATATATATATATATATGGAGGGTTAACAAGTTCTGTTCTGTTTCAGGTAAAACTTTAAGGATCACTGTTATGCTGTATGATACTGATGGTAAATGTATCAATAAGTAGGCCTCAGAGTAAAATGTAAATGCAACCAAATAATTTCCTAAATGCCTGTAGGACATCTATGTCAATGTGCTGTCCCGTATGGACGCCTGCCCCAAGTGAAGAAGAAACACCCGAGAAGAGTCACACAGGATTGGCAAGGCAAAATGGCGGCTGCCAGAGCAACCAATATTTAACAACCACTAGTTAACTATTCACGCCTTGGGGTCTCGATTTTAACCAATGCTACCCATGTATTCATGATAGATGTTCATGCCCCTTGTGTTTTTAATGCTCAGACATAAATCAGCTTTAATTTGTAGCAGCTACAGAACATCTTAAACATCTGTTGCAAATGCACCACACGTAATGCTGACCTCACGTGTAAAATAAAGTGAGCGATTCTGGCAGAGAAAGATCACTCGCAGACGTTAACGGCATCATCAGATGAATGTGCCCATCAACTCTGAAGTGTACTTGATTGAGTCATCCGGGGCATGTCCGGACAGCGATAACCGAGGCCTTTAGGCCGGATACACTGATGAATGTAGCCCCATACTGCTCTCATATAATAGCAGGTTCCAAGGATGACATGAACTCAGGAGCAGAAATGAACCTAACATTGCCATAACCAGTGATCACATTACATCTTGTTTGGACGCTCACAGCAAGAACACAACAGCGATTAAAAACGGCCTGCAGAGTGCCGAGCGTGACCACCAAGGGGCATAAGAGACCGCAAACACACACATAAAGCTTCATGTGTTATGACCCGTTTTCTATGGCATCGTTCGTTCCTCTACAGTCGAGCCTGGACAAGAGGAAGGACCCCTGTGTGTGAGGGGGTTTGGGACAGCCTCACGTTCCTGTGGCCTGCCCATCCCTCCCCTCCAAACCATGTTGTACGTCCTGGCACTTAATGTACACACTAATTGTATGTCGTGCTTAGTCGTAGTACTTAGTTGTGTAACGTCTTATCCTAGCTACCTTTGTTGTACACAGTGAATGAGTTAACCTAGCGATTGTTAGTGTTTGGCACTTGGTTCTATGAACACCCTTACTGTATCAACAGCCATATATTGTTTCACCTTCTTCTGAAAAAATTACTATTTTTGGTCGCTTTGGATAAAAGCGTCTGCTAAATGCCCTAAATGTAAATGGTCCAGGATCTAGGGCCTCTCTTCATGTCCCTCTCTCTCTCCCTTACCTCCTAGGGTAACATTAGCCTCTAGACTGTTGGCTCGACCTTTCCAAAGTGGTCAAACATAATTAAGGCCAAAGGAGACGACAGGCAGTTGTTTTATGTTCTCAAGTAGTCAATGTCTGATAAAGAACACTAATTCATTAAGAGAGGAAGTGTTTCTCCTCCTTTTTCCATTCTATTCTTTCTTTCCTCTTTCTTCCCATCCTTCCATTACCCTCCTTTGTTGGTTCTTCTAAACCTCCCTTTCTCGCTGCCCTCTCTCTGATTGGCTGGTTCTATTTTAGTCTGGCTCTGTATTCAATGTCTAGAACCGTAACGCCATCCGTTCCTGGCAGAGTCCCTGCAACAGCACTCAACCTAAATTACAACTCTCACCGCAGCTCTTACAGCACGTTATAATACCTGCTGTAACGCAACACAAATACAGGATCTAACTAGGCTCCAAACTACGTTACCCACAATCATGTCAATATTCCTACCCTTCAACAATATGCTATAGGTTTAGCTTTTTGCAGTTTGCACTTTAAAGCCATCAAAACAACGATCTAGTTGAAGAGATGAGAAACAGGCTGATCAACTTCATGGGACTCATGTCAGATGTGTGTTAATGGCAACAGTTATTTTGTTATTATTGGGGCACCAGAAATCCTTCATGATTAGGACAGAGCCAGAGGTGCTGTGATGTCATGACAATCAGTACATGTTCTTTACAGCGAGGCAGAGGGGTTCATTAGACCATGGTCCAACACCTTACTAAGTGTGTGGAGACACAGAACCCAGTGTAGTGCGGGTCTGTGTGTCCGTGAGTGTGTTTGTGTGTGTGAGGGTGCCAGAGAGAGATTGAGTGAGAGGGAAAGAGGGGAGACAAGTGTGTAGGAGAGAGAATTCTTCTTCAAACTCCGACCCACACAATGATGGTGATGCAACAGTGCACACTCACACAACACCTCTGATCCAAAGCATTAGTCAATGATGCAGCACCCAAGTTGTGTAGCGTGTGTGTGTTTGCATACCAACAGCGGTTTGGAAAACATTTGTGTGCATTTAAAGATTCCAAGTGCATCTGCAGTCATCCACTCTTACTAGAAAAAGATGCATATGTACATGAATAGGCGCATACAAATGCAGACACATACACATAAATAACAAACAAACAAACACAGCATCAGTTTGGTCACGAGCATCGAAGCATCTCCATGACGACAACTGATGCTGCCCGGCGCTGGGTGGGAGGAGCCAGGGTTTGGGTTGCCATGGCACCGGGGGAACAAGGTGATGAACTAAGTCAAACGGACACCTTTCGATCGGCGACATGTCACCCAGACCAGTGGCGTGAGGGAGAACAGGCCAGCACAGAACAGCGAGAGCAGGAAGTGGATAATGCAGTTACGCAGAGTAAATAGGAATCAGTAGCAACACACGCCGGCTGGCCTCCCAGAGGACCGGCTGAATGGAAAGGTTCCTTCAGCAGTCGAGGGACGATGAGCTTCACTCAGGGAGGGGGTGGAGCTGTGTGTGAGTGTGTCTGTTGTTGTTTTTGTGTGTTTGGGTGTGTGTGTGTGTGTGTGTGTGTGTGTGTGTGTGTGTGTGTGTGTGGCTGTGGTGCTGGGGGTTGGGGGTATCCACTACACTTCTTCTACTTATTTATGTGTAAAATAATCTTTGATAGAAATCGATGGTTGTTTTCACTCCGGCTCCTCTGAGCGCCTCGTTGTAGACTAGGACAGGTCGGCAGACACACTGCGACGCCAACAGACACACAGAGGGACCAGGGCAAACAAAATGACACATGTTCAAAATAAGGTAAAGAAGATGGACCTGTTTATTTTTACTGACGCACGATGGGTGTTGAATCCCAGATTCAGCTTTAAATATACGGCACAAAATACACTCATGTAGCCTCTATTGTCCACTCAGCTGAGGATTCATCATTGAACAGTAGTACGGCAGTACAAGGAAATCCATCATAACTATATTATTTGCATCATTATTATCTCCATTATTATTATGAATATTATAATACAGGCATCATTTTAGGCCTGCTGACTTTGGTTATTCATATAATTTATTTGGTAATCTGAGTCAACCTCATTTGACCACTTACTCTGATTAAATCATTTCCATTGATGCCCGGGCTATGATACATCACAAAGGGCAAGCCCCCCTCCAACATTAAGATTAACTACGCAATATTTCACAGAACCAACGCAGCACCTTCCTCTCTTCCATCTCTCTCCCTCTCTGCCTACCCCTCCCTGCCCACTTCCTGTGACCACTAAAGGCTCTTTAGGGCTCTTAGTGTGCCTTCTGAAGAGCGTGTGTTTGTATTCCTGCCTTGACAGGCATCAATATCAACATAATCATGGCAGATAAATCCCTGTGGGTGATACCTACTGCTGCATCGATTTGACATCCAAGCCTATGACAGCCAAAGTTATAAGATAGTCACAGTGGAGGGAAAACGGGGAAGCTATGATGCAATTCCCAATTCCGTGATGGACTCATCCTATGTTACTAAACTGAAGTTGGTATAAAAGAGAGATCTGGTTGCAGAACTGCTGCGATTAGCTGACCAAAAGATCCTTGAAAAGGAAAAATATTGTTCAAGCTGTGGCGATTCAACAACACTGTGTGTGTGTGTGTGTGTGTGTGTGTGTGTGTGTGTGTGTGTGTGTGT
>NC_082393.1:26047537-26087537 GCF_031168955.1 Gadus macrocephalus
GGTTTAACATAGACCGACCCGCAAGGGAACGGAGAAATGTGTCCTGCAGCTGCTGCAAATTGTCAGGTGTATGTATATGTTACAAGGTTGACATCCCGCCTGACATTTCGGAAGAAAAGAAAAACAAGCCAATACTTCTCTTTTTTGGTTGAAACATTTTGAAATCCACTAAAGAAGATAGAAGAGCAGCTTCGTCTGTTGATGCTCGGAGACCTTCTCTGCGAAACTCAATGTTTTGCAAGGAACAGATGGAGAACCCACTGACAAAACAATGCACACACACACACAAAACACACACACACACACACACACATCACATACACACACACTTCCCTAAACAGACACGCACCCACAAACACACAACCACACACACACAAACACTAGCCAACTGCATTCAAGCTAATTTAATCAGGATAGCATTCTACTTAGGAAGAAGGAGGCAGAAATAAAGTGATGACAGATAGAGACATGGATTGAGCTTAAGAGAGAGAGAGAGAGAGAGAGAGAGGAGAGAGAGAGAGAAGAGAGAGGAGAGAGAGGAGAGAAGAGGAGAGGAGAGAGAGAGAGAGAGAGAGAGAGAGAGAGAGGAGAGAGAGAGAGAGAGAGAGAGAGAGAGAGAGAGAGAGAGAGAGAGAGAGAACGTTGTAGATGCTAGCTCAGGACCCTTGCAGGCATGAACTACTGGCATTAGCATAGACCGTATACAAGAGAGAGAAGAGGGACAGTGTGCGGAAGTGAAGAATAGTGAGTCTGTGTGAGGTCGCGTGCCTCTACATGTATTTGTATGCTCGATTGCTTTGTGGTGAACTCGTATACACTCTGTCAGCCAATCCGGACGCATGATCCTATGTATAGAAGAACCAATCAGACATGTCCTATATATCAAGCTTCTCAACAGGCAAAGTGATCTGCTGTACCAGCTGTGTACATTATCCAGATATTATCAGTGTCTTGCTTGAGCCTCGTCTAAAAATACAGATCTTACAATTCTTTCCCCCCTTCCTTATAGGGCTACGACTAGCTATAATATATGACAAACAATCCTGATAAAGCAACAGTATTAAAATATATCGATATTTTTATGGTGTCTAAGATGATTTACATATAAACACACGCTTGTGCTTAAAATAATGAGGTTCCAGCATAGATACATCACTCGTTTACGGCAGGCATGAAACTAAAAACAATGGAAGGAAGAGCTAGCAAGCAGCTCCGCCTTGTGGTCAGACGGTAACAATACAACCCAATCACAAATGACCAGAACACTGATTTAAATTTACGATACACCATACTCTGTATAGAATACTGGAGCAGATGTGAGCAACCTCCCAGTACTGTTTCATTTCACATGCCAGTTGAACTCTGACATGATAAGGCTCTCAACTGGAATTAAGTACAACAAAAATAATTGGAATAATCCAACTGTGTGTGTGTGTGTGTGTGTGTGTGTGTGTGTGTGTGTGTGTGTGTGTGTGTGTGTGTGTGTGTGTGTGTGTGTGTGTGTGTGTGTGTGTGTGTGTGTGTGTGTGTGTGTACACGGTGTGTGTGCGTGCGTGTGTGTTTGTTTGAATCTCTGTGTGTCTTTTGTGTTCTGTGGGTAAATCCCAGAGATTAGTCATCTGACTAATGGGATTAGCTGCTGTTCCAGCAGAAGAAAGTCATGGAACTATTCAGAGATAAGACAGCCAGCTGACCCTGGGTCAAACAATACACATGGATAGCATTTGAAGCTAGCGTGCTAGCAAACAAGATAGCAATTAGATAATGGCTCTCCGGATAGGTTCTGGAGGAGGCTTGGACATGGAGCCGTTGGAGTGCCCTGGAGTTCATGTCTGGTATTTGTTAGATTCATTCATCCTCAATGTACTTTTGTCAGGATGAAGGCTTTCTTTAAATAACTGACAAATTTGCTCTGTACTGGTCAAAGGCCTGATCGATCCATTATTATATAACGTTTGATTCCTAACAGTATGATGTGCCAATAATCAAAATGTATTGGTATACAATTGTTGGGTTCAAAATATTTGAATTGATTTATCTCATTTTGTTAAAAAAAAATAGATAATAATACATTTAATTTAATTTAGTAAGCAATATCTTGCATTTTCAGGTAAGTATGGATTTACGGTTATAATCTATTATGATACTTGATGCATAACCTTACCATAATAATGGGTCATCCTACTTTTTGCAGAATACATATTAAAAATGAATATAAACCACTTCAGCACCTTGGAGAGCAGCACTTTCACACACACACACACACACACCACACACACACACACACACACACACACACACACACACACACACACACACACACACACACACACACACACACACACACACACACACACACACACACACACATGCACACACGCACACACGCACAAACACACAAACACGTACACACACACAACCACACACACACACACACAAACTCGTACACAGACACACACACAACCAAACACAACCACACACACACACACACACACACACACACACACACACACACACACACACACACAACCACACACACACACAAACACACACATACATACGTACACACACACACACACAAACACACACACATTTTGAAATAACCTCCACAAACATGATAACACAAGAAAACAACATAGCAAACAATACATGTGGAAAGACAAACACACACACACAAGGATGACGGGCTACGTCCCCTAAGACACACAGCTGTACTTTACATTGTGTTTGCCGCTGGTGGCTCTGTGATGTTCCATCCTCCGCCTGGGACCGAACGGTGGAGGGCAGCCGGCCAGAACCTGAACCCGGGTTCAGCCGCGCTAACTTAGTCCTCCACGTGTTTACACAGCATTTAAAAAAGAAAGTAAACCGGGCTGGAGGTCTGTAGAGCAGCGGGCTTCACTCGACGGTGAGCCAGAGCGCACAGCTGAGCCGGAGTCTCCCTGGTGTCGCGGAGCTAGCTGGTGCTGCCGCTGCTGTACGGGTCGCCGGCTGCTACACATGTAACCCTTACTTTAACCACGCCAAAATAGTTCCACAGGATCATCCCCTGGACATCCCCAAACGCTGTCCTGCTCGCCCAACCTGCCCCGGGCCCCCCCCTCCTCTACCTCCCTCTGCCCAAGATCAGATTAATGTGTCCAGCCGTGACCCCGTCCTCATACTCCAATCACATGGCTGTCTGAGAGGATGGACGGATGGACAAATGGATTTACACAGGAGATGTGTTTTCATTTGCAACTCTCTCTCTCTCTCTCTCTCTCTCTCTCTCTCTCTCTCTCTACAATATATCTATATATATATATATATATATATATATATATATATATATATATATATATATATATATATCCCTCTATCTCTAGCCCTATTCCTAAAATAGCTCCACCTTTTTTAAAGTCCTATTAGCGGCCTAAAGTAAGCCTCTTAGTGGAGACTCTTGCTCTTCTCCTGTAGGATGTGAGATCAAAGCTGTGGCATCACACTCACACACACACACACACACACACACACACACACACACACACACACACACACACACACACACACACACACACACACACACACACACACACACACACACACACAACACACAACACAGAATAATGTTGCTCACTGGGACTGACAAACGCAAAATAGTCTAGTCAATTGACATAACCAATCGGTGACATGGAGATACTCCTGTCAGATTTAGCAAACATAAACAGATCTGCAAACTAGATACAAATAGGTGAAAGGCATTTGTTGATCTTAATTCTTAATTCTACGTTTGCAAATTTAGCTATTCCTGTACTGTGGATTACGTTTTTTCCTATGGATATAAATATAAGACTACAACTGAATCAGAGCATAGTAAAGCATAGTATAGTATAGCATAGAGATATCAAAAGTGGTTTTGATCCGAATAAAGATATTTGGTGGTAAATTACGATGCAATAATGAATTTTTGGAGTTGACCAACTACAAATGGGGAGCCTATAAAACTGAGAAGCAGCAAAGAAGGTCATAAAATGTGGGGAGGCTGATGGTCCTCAGAGAGGGGCTCAACGCAGAAGACCCCGACACTGACCTGAAGGCCTTTCAGTGAGTCAGTGTGGCTGAGTCTGTCTGTCAACCAGCAGTGGTGCAGAAGCTTCCCTCCAAGAGATTCGCTGAGAAGAGCTGATATCGGCCTTCTGTCTGGTCCCTTTGTATCACTCTATTTTTACATACACCCCAAATCAAATGCAAATAATCCAGTTAATGAAACTCACAAAAGCATCACTAAAACTACAAATTAAAGGTCCCATGACATGCCACCAGGTGTGTTGTGATTAGCAGTTACAAGCCTTTTTGGAAATCGGCCCCTTATGACATCACAGGTGGGCGTGTCCACCTAGATGTGTGCTGGATAGATCAGTCTACCAGCCTACCCAGTGGACTGTGGCAAACTTTGCTCATCTATCCATCACACATCTTAGGTGGACACGCCCACCTGTGATGTCATAAGGGGCCAATTTCCAAAACGGGCATGTCATGGGACCTTTAATTACTCGTCCAAGCCTTATACTCTGTGACTATAAATCGCTGCAATTTCAAATCTTAAAGTTGCTTCAATTGGTACGTCACCTGTGTCCGAGTTTTTCGTCTATGAAACACACCGTGAATTTTCTCAAAAGTTCCACCGTTACTAGGCACTAGGCAGATGCGTACAAACATTTTCCTCATTCAGTCAGTCAGCCATTCAGTCAGTCAGTCGTTCAGCCGTTCTGTCATTCAGTCAGGGCAGTCCTTGGAGGTGAATGTCCCACCAACCTAGTTTCCTGGTCTCTGTGGTGACGGACAGATGTTCTCACAGACCAGCAGCTGAGGGGCGACCCAGAACCCCCTCTAGAGGAGCCGGGAGCCAGCGGCACACAGCCCTGCCAGCACACCCTGCCACATATACCCTCTCTGGTCCTTAGCACACAGCATACACACAGCGGCAGCCTCCACTCTCTGCCTTACATATCCAACACAAAGACACAGGCAGGCAGGTAAGCAGGCAGGGAAAGTAACAATTGTTATGACATACTTTTAAATTCACTGGGAAGTGCACTCTTAATCAGACGCATTGTTTGGTCACAAATAGCACATGGCTGAGCGATCAGACCAATGACTTCTGAACTGGTCAAAACCACCAGAGGTAATCATGTGGCTCTCCAGAGCGAGAACCATTAAGGCTCAGTCCATAAGAGACACGGGTTCGATTTCCTGCCGTGGTCCTCTCTCTCTCTCTCTCTCTCTCTCTCTCTCTCTCTCTCTCTCTCTCTCTCTCTCTCTCTCTCTCTCTCTCTCTCTCTCTCTCTCTCTCTCTCTCTCTCTCTCTCTCCTCTCTCTCTCTCTCTCTCTCTCTCTCTCTCTCTCTCTCTCTCTCTCTCTCTCTCTCTCTCTCTCTCTCTCTCTCTCTCATAACTTCTTGTCTAACTGAATAAAGCATAGAAATGCTTCATTCAAAAGTATATCTGCAAAAAAAAGCAGAAAAACCCCTGACTTTCCTAGCCTTAGGAAAGCTGTTGTTCTGGCGAGGGCTGGGAGTCCTCGGGGCTGGGCTCACCTTGGTGGTGAGGATGCAGATGCAGTCCATCCTGGGCAGAACTCCAACCAGGAAGCCTCTCCCGCGCCAACAGCCCCAACTTTCCGGCTCTGCTGCTCGATCACGCAGCGATCGCCTGTATCCTTCACTCATCTGCCCTCTTCTCCCTTCTCCTCCTCTTCCATCAACCCCCTCTGTCTCTCCCTCCCTCTCTCAGTGCTATCTCGCCCCCTGTATCGGAGACAAACTAAGAAGGTCGTCAGTAAAGAACTGCTAAGGTTCGCCAAATTTTGGCTTATTAGTTCCCATGGTCGGCAAGGCACATACAACCCCCCCCCCCCAACACACACACACACACACACACACACACACACACGTCCTTCCCATCCTCTCTCTCTCTCTCTCTCTCTCTCTCTCTCTCTCTCTCTCCCTCTCTCTCTCTCTCTCCCTCTCCCTCTCCCTCTCCCTCTCCCTCCCCCCCTCTCTCTCTCCCCTCTCTCACTCTCTCTATCTCTGGGACAGTGATAGTGATATGCTCCACTTTCACCCAGCGTTGAGCTGAAGGAGACCTATATGCACCCTGCAGGCTGGGGCCTGCTCCCAGATTCGTGGCTTGGGCCTGCTCCAGACTTATTTTTTATTGAGTGATGATAAACAATCAAACATGCTCAGGTTTAGGGCTAGGAGTCATATCGTATATCAAGGTCAACACTTATTTAACGTATTAGAAGTATAGAAGTATTATACCTCACCCTTCGGCCTCAGGGGCTATTCCCCACTATTCACTTTGCCTTCGGCGAATAATTGTTTTAGTATAAACTATACCTGATTTTTGCCCCGGATTTATTTGTTTTTATTAGCGGCTTATTTGTTTTTATTAGCGTGACGAGGCGACCATGAGATCTCTATCGTAGGATATTGCCCAATATCCGTGATAGCGAACCAATCAAATTGTATCATTTTAGGAGGTTCACATGTAGCATACTAAAGTCTGATATCATGCCACCAGCTTGCATTCACATGCAAACACACACTCTCTCTCACACACACACACACACACACACACACACACACACACACACACACACACACACACACACACACACACACACACACACACACACACACACACACACACACACACACACACAAATAGTTTTCTTCTCTTTCATAAGGTTTCTGTTGTGTAAATAAATTAGCTCTATGCTGTACTTCTGTACTTCCATGCTCATTGTGATGGTTTTACTGAACAAAAGTCACATTGTGGTTACATTATGATTTTGGCATTGTGGTTATTAATAGAGAAGGTATATGTGTTCAACTTTGCAATGCCCGTTGTACATCAATATATTGATATTGTCATAGTAACAATGCTAATTCAATCACAACCACACAAAAAAGTCAATAACAGTTACAGACCCGCTAT
Organism: Gadus macrocephalus; assembly: GCF_031168955.1. Taxonomy (NCBI): domain Eukaryota; kingdom Metazoa; phylum Chordata; class Actinopteri; order Gadiformes; family Gadidae; genus Gadus; species Gadus macrocephalus. Next base: position 26,054,518 of record NC_082393.1, read on the forward strand.
AGAATACCGCGTTGCAACGCGCAATGTCAACACAACGCTCTCGAGCTGAAGTCAATTTTCCCACGAGGAATAACGTCATGCTTTACGGTCATGTCTCTATTTACACACAAGTCCTTTAAAAAGCCCCAACGCATTGAATCATTTGATCAGCTGCATCAAATTCTTCACCCACTCCAAACTCCAACTCAACTCAAAGACACAATTTGTTTGCTTAAAACGTGACCGCAGTTCAAACTCAAACCCTGCGACTGTCTCAGTCAGCACACAACGTTAACACAAACTACGGAGCAGCGTACCTTGGGTGTGTGCGGGCTGGCCCCTGGCTGGCCCCCTGGGGAGGTGGGGCTGTTGGTCCCTGGACCCCGGCTGGTCAGACTGGTGGGAAGAGATAAGAGACTTACAAGAAGTACATTCGTAAGAAGAAAGAGAAACAACAATATATCTCTGTCGGTACAGTAAGGATGTTCATAGAACCGAGTGCCGAGCACTAACCATCACTAGGTTAACCCATTACCCCTACCCTACAAAGATAGCTAGGATAAGATGCTACACAACTCACAGTACGACACACAATAAGTGCGTTCATTGATCCCAGGAGAGGCTCAGCAGCAGAAGCCCCGTATCCACACCAGGACGGCCGTGGCTGACCCTCACAGCTGAGCGCTTTAAAGGTATAATGCGCGACAAATACTTCTAAGTCCTTCTAGTCTGGTACTATGAGACAATGTGCGACAATTACCGAGTGGTCACTAACATCTTCTGGTTGGATTTGTTGCAAAGCTTCTCTTTCGTTCGATTCAAATATATTATAGATTTCCAAAATAGATTTTATGAAGCGGACACCGTGTCACCGTGTCAGCATCATGTGTGGCCCCTACCTCAGGAGGGGGTCCGTGGTGGAGGGGGGCCCCTGGCTCAGAGCGGAGCCCTGGCGGCCGACGGCGGTCGGTCCCAGGCGGGGGCTGGTGGGACCGGACCTGACCGGCTCTGGGACGGCCCGACCGGAGCCGGGCCCTCCGAGGGAGGGGGGGCCGGGGAGGGGGAGGGGGAGGGTGCTGGGCCTCGGCTGGGACGACACCACCGGGGCGGGGGCCGGATGGCTGGCCGCGGCGACGGCGGGAGCCCCGGCAACCTGGCTGCCCTGAGGGGTCGCCACGGTGACGGGGGCGGCGGCAGGGGCGGCGGCGGGGGCGGCGGCGGCGGCGGCGGCGGCGGCGGCGGCGGCTTCCAGGGAGGCGGGCGAGGCGAGGCCTTGGATGGTGGCGGAGACGAGGGCGGAGACGGCGCCCGGGCAGAGAGGGGCGGAGCCGGGGGGGGGAGGGCTCCCGCCTCCAGTAGACGGGCCGGTCGCCGGGGAGGACGGGGTCCCCGGTCCGTTGGAGGAGGTGTTTAGGAACGGATGGATCCCATTGGCCGAGACCTTCAGGGCCCCGTCCGCCTGCTCTGATCGGTTGGCTCTGGGCTGGACGGGCGGGGGCGGGGCGCGGTTCTTGACCTTAGGGGACGGTGAAAGGGGGGCCTTCTCCCCGGGGCCCCCAGACGGGACCGGGGGGGCCGGCGCCTTCACGGATTTGCGTTTAGGGTCCGAAGACCCGGACGGTGCCGGTGGTCCCGAGGGGGGCGGGGCGCCGAGGGGGACGGAGGGAAGGTCCGTCTGGCTGGAGAGCTCCGGTGGGGGGCCACAGCCCGGCCCCGCCTCCCCCAGAGCAGGGGTTGGGTCCCCAGGGAGCTGACTGTCTGACTGGAGGGTCAGCTCATAGTACTCCTGGATGTCTGAGGAAGCAGTCATAGAACGTCTCAGCTATGCAACCACCTCAAAGATTACCGTGAACCCAATCCGATTGAATACATTTCCCACTTTCTCAAAAACATATCTCGTCCTCTGTCTCCCCCTTGAGGCCATATGATGTCAGTGCAGCCTTGGAACTACAGAGCCATTCACTCACGTATTAAACTGTTGCTGGCAGTAGAGGAATGCTACAAGGATATAAGGATACTGTATGGGTCTAAAACACTGAATCCAAATGTTCAGGAAACATAAAGAAAGGCATGTTTATACAAGATGTGTGTGCGTGTGTGTGTGTGTGTGTGTGTGTGTGTGTGTGTGTGTGTGTGTGTGTGTGTGTGTGTGTGTGTGTGTGTGTGTGTGTGTGTGTGTGTGTGTGTGTGTGTGTGTGTAGGCCTTTGTCCTCGTGCCCACAAACATACAACGACAAAAGGGTTAGTGATGCGATACCTTTAGGTATAGGTGTGTCAGACAGGTTGAACCAGGTAGTGGGAACTTGTTTACTCACGTTGTAACACATAATAACATCCTTACTGTAACACTGGAAAAAAATTTAGGATGTAAATTAATACTCTATTGTTAGCTCTGTCAATACAAAATGTTCGACTTTAAGGTGTTGTTGGGGTGAGGAACCTGATCAGGATTAAATCATCAAATAAATGTAATATTTTATTTAGAGAGAATAAGACTATTTAGAGAGATTGAGATGTCAAGTAACGTCATATAAATACACAGTTGGCAAGTTAAAAAAAGCCATTGCAATAATGTGTACCACAATTCAGACACAAATGAACTGTGTCTGAATAGGTTCCCTCAACTTGCATTATCATAACGCCATAGTCAGGGGGAAGGCATAGCGGCAGTTTGGGACACGAGACTAGTCATAAACAATGAACACTTTCAGTTAGTAGATCCTTTAATAGGTAGGTTCGTAGGTCAACTAGTTAGTCTTTCAGATAAACTACGACGGTACTATAAAAGGGGCCTTTTCCCAGCGCTCTATCATTATCAATCACCGAATCAGAATCAGAGAGAGTTTTGCCAGGTAGGTGTGTAACTCTTGGCTGACACGTTGGAGAGTCGTTAGTCAAAGAAACGCCAGTCAAGCTCAAATCGTCGTGGGACGTTTCCTTAACGGGGATTCAGCTAGCTAAATGGTAAATGGACTGCATTTATAAAGCTCTTTTGTAACCAGTGGCCACAGTGTGCCTCACATTCACCCATTCACACACCGAGGCGGAGTCAGTTGTGTAAGGGATACCTCGACACACACTGTACCTAAGGAGGTACAGCGGGTTCGCTGCCAACCAGAAGGTTGCTAGTTTGATCCCCGGCTCCTCCTAGGAGCCGGGGATCAGCCGCGCGCCGAGTTCCTTCAGTCAGTAGACAGGCTCAGCCCGAAGAGGACAGAGTTAGACCCACCTAGCAGCGCGTTGAACAGCTGGCTCTGGAAGACGGTGATGACCCGGTCCAGGGACTGCTGGAGCTGGAGGTCGTGCTCCGCGGGGCCGGTGCCGTCGGACCCCCCGGGGCCGGTGCCGTCGGGCCCCTGGCTCCTTGATTTCTGGCCCAGGCTGGAGCGATACCTCTGCAGCAGCTCCAGAGCTCGCTGGGCCTCTGAACAACCAGGGCGCAGACGGACAGACCACAGTATGACACAACACCAACCACTCCTCAGTGTCAGCCTGATGGAGCTCGACTCTATTATATATCTGTTTAGAAATAGTTCATTACCACACAAATAGATATCAATATAACTGTCCTCATCATAGTGTTCTTAGTTGCACCTTCAAGTGACATCATAAATAATTACTCTCTATAGTCAATCGAGTCCCAAACACCCAAATGATACATTTTCAAAATGCCCCTACTTATCTAGTTTGCTTATATCTGACTTAACTTGCCTCAACATTGCTTACAGTGTTCAACGGGGCTTTAACCAAATTAGCCTGTGGTACGACGCACACTTTAAGATGTCAGCATTCAGAGGCAAAGTTTTAAAAAGAGCAGAGAACCACATTGAGCCAAAGAGAACACTTAAGTCTCATGATACAGGCCTACACAACTGTCGACCAGGTGCCATACAGCAAGTTAGGACATAGGCAATCTGGAGACATCATGACTCATGCCCACTGACTGACCCCACACGCTAGATCAGGGGTCACCAACACAGTGCCCGCGGTACGAGGGCGCCCGCAACGACCAAATGAGGCGCCCGCAGGCCGGTTCTAAAAAAAAATAGCAACTCATTCTTGAACAACTCTTTCCCACCTTTTTTAAGTCATTGTTGAAAATAATTGTGAGAAATCATTAACATGGTCAGTGTCTTCACATAGTATCATTAATCATTAATAATAATACGTAGCTAAAGGCAAACTGAGCAAATTTGTTATTTCAGAAGAGTGTATCAGACTGGGTGCCCTTCGTATGACTCATGAAGTAGCTCTCAGGTTCAAAAAGGTTGGTGACCCCAGAGCTAGAGAATGGGTGAAAGCAGGTAGGCTATAGTTGAAACATTGTTTTTGACCCGTAATACCATTTTTTTTCATTATGTTTGACAATAACGTTACAGCCTAGTTAGTAGCCTGCATAGGATAGGAAATAATAAATAAATGTATCTTTAATTGTTAATCTTTTTTTTAAATCAATTAATTTTAGCCTATCCTATGTTATAGTGTGGGCTGTAACGATAGTTGTCAACCTATAAACATATAAAAAATGGTGTCAGTTGTGTTTGTTTAACTTCAGTAACACCCAGCGAGGCGGTGGCTAAAGACTCGGTGTCTTCATTCTGCTGCATCGCCTAAATATAGAGTATCATAAACAAGGAGATGAGATAAGGCGATGGGAAGGGTAGGATGCACCGCTGACATGGAGTGTCATATTAACGTCCACATGCTGGCTGAACGCATAACGTCAACACGGCCAATGCGGTGTTTCCACAGAGCTGCCACAGGTAAGGTAGTCGACCAACTCCGGCACATTTTCGCTGCAACAAGCATTGCAGTTTAGTTGAACTTGTTCACAGCGATGTCGCAGTGGCTGGTTTTTTTTTGTGTTGCGTGGATGGGAAACAGTCAGATGACAGATGACAGCACACATACGGAGCTCCTGGACAGACACAGCTCCCGGACAGACGGCGTCCCTACCTCTCTGTCGCACGGGCATGTCGCTGTGCGCTCCCACTCTGTCGGCTGCAACGTGTTGGTGTCGCTCCTCTGTTCGGATGGTGAGGAGCTGCTGAGCCTCGTACGGGACGGACTGCTTCTGACGGGCTGCTTCTGACAGGCTGCTTCTGCTACCGGAATGAATACAACTAAAACCACCGATCTCTACGAATCGGTCGATCAAGGACAACTTCAACGCCGCTGTAGGAAGTACAAGTCAACCCGCTGCATGGACTTTACCCAGCGCTGACTCGACCCGTCTCTCTCTCTCTCTCTCTCTCTCTCTCTCTCTCTCTCTCTCTCTCTCTCTCTCTCTCTCACACACACACACAATCACACACTCTCACCCCCCTCTCTCTCTCTCGATCCGTCTCTTTCTGTTTCTCTCTCGATCCGCCTTTCTCGCTCTTTCTCTTTTTGAACCCGTCTCTCTCTCTCTCTCTCTCTCTCTCTCTCTCTCTCTCTCTCTCTCTCTCTCTCTCTCTCTCTCTCTCTCTCTCTGTCTCCGTCAGTAAACGACCAACTCTTTCTCTCTTTCCCACTTTCTCTCTCACTGGTTCTGTTCGGCTCGACGAGTTGGGGAGATTATTTGGTAAAACCAGCTTCTTCAAAATGTTTCTGAGACACTGCTGCACGAAAAACTGCTGTCAGACCGGTTCAATGACAGTCCCGTGGGAGTTACACACACACACGCACACACGCAAGCACGCACACAGACGCACACACGCACACAGACGCACACGCACAAACATTTGAAACTTCGTTAGTATGTTAGTATTTGACAAAAAGCGAAAAACTCACACACATGCACACACACACACTCCAGACACACACACTTGCACACACTCCAGACACAGCACAAACACAACCACACACACACACACACACACACACACACACACACACACACACACACACACTTGGAAATAGCGTCTCTAGCCGTTTCGAGAGCCTCTTACAATGCGGGTTGCATGTGGTGGGTGTATTTTCATGTAAAACAGCATATTGTGACCAGTGGATGAAAGGCGTGTCTGTTCCAGCCTCCCTCTGCCTCCACGGTCTGCTGTGCTGCTCCGATCCATTCAGCTACACTATCAAAGTAGCTCCTTCAAGGCTCCGGTACATGGGCTGAAGACTGAGGCTTCCAGCTGTGAGCACCCCATCCCCCCTCCTCCCCCCCTCCATAAAGGGCAGATGTTAGATGTCACCGATGGAGAAATGACTGGCTGCAGTGGTAGACGTACCAGTCAGGTGGGGGGACTGCGTGTGTTGAAAGGGTTGTGTTGAAGGTATGTCAGGTGTTGTCATGCTAAACAGTAGTAGATTGTGTTCTTTCTCTCGATACGGAACTCCTCAGCTCATGTCCCGGATGCACCAGTGAGTGTGTCCGCAACCAAATAGCAGGTTTAGTGACAGAAAAGCAAATATTTAGGTGCTTTGTGAAGATTATTCATCGATTTCCATTTGAGGCTGAAGAGTTATGAGCCCGTTCTGCCACCCAAGACTCGCTCTCTCCCTCTTTCTACACAACACAAAGGCAGGTCACGTCTTTCGTAGGAAACACTTTGTTTACTGACACCTTAAAGACGCTAGTTTGATTGAAAAAAAAAAGAAAAGTAAAAAGTAGTAGTAATAATAAATTGTGTGTGTTTGTTTGTATGTGTGACATACAATATGTGTGTGATTGTATGTGAGGCATATCATGTGTGTGTTTGTTAGTATCTGTGACATACAATGTGTGTGTGTTTGTTAGTATGTGTGACATACAATGTGTGTGTATTTGTTAGTATGTGTGACATACAATGTGTGTGTATTCTTCAGTCCATGGGTTGGAAAAGTATGCATCATCATTCTTTCCTTTACTGACTTTACAGATGAGCTTGTCGCTATCTACACACACACACACACACACACACACATACAAACACACATATACACACACAAACAAACACATCCACATCACGAGTGGAATGCAGGTCATAGACATGACATCGTTATTGATCGCACCACAAGAGTGTATTGATGAATCCAGTGGCTGAATGAAAAGTGACCCACTCATTGTCTGTATCGCAAACACTTTCTCACACACACACACACACACACACACATAATGAGGGAGGGGGTTAATCTATGTATGCTTGTGAGAGTGGGTTGGTTCACACAGTGCTATTTGTGTTGGAGTGTGCGTGTATGTGTGTAAAGTTCAACAAAAATGCTCCGAAAACAAAAGATCTGCACACTGCCTTCATCTACAAGTCTAGTCATGCGCATATCTTTGTGTTTGTGTGTGTGTGTGTGTGTGTGTGTGTGTGTGTGTGTGTGTGTGTGTGTGTGTGTGTGTGTGTGTGTGTGTGTGTGTGTGTGAGAAAGAGAGCAAGTGAGAGAGTAAAGGGAGAGAGAATGTGGAGGTCTTGGTGCATTACCATCAATTCAGAATTGTTCTTCTGTAGCATCAGTGTGTCTTTGTCTGTTTGTGACGTCTAGTCCGTCAGTCCAGCCACTCAACACTCGAGACGGCCTTTTGAGGCAGGAATGACATCGAGCTGATGAATAACATTTACCAGACATAAGCTGGGCTGCATGATGTGCCGGGGCATGTATTTGCAGATTTACAGACAATGCCGGGCTTTCATTTGATCTCAAGGTTGACATTGGGAACCGCCAAAGACTCTCTGGTCGCTGAGCGCCACTTAGAAGCAAAACAATCAATTGAATGTGTCCTCACCGTGGGCCTGGTGGCACACCACGCTGCTCTCTCTGGGGGTCTGATGAATGAGAACAGGTGGCAGGACTCGATAAGACTCGATAAGAATGATAGGCAACCGAGACAAAGGAGACGCCTGCCCAGATGATAAACACAATGTAATCCGGAGGAGGGTGAGTTGATGAGAGTGCAGGGGCTGACACATCTGTCCATCAAGATCAAAAGGAAATGCTTCGAGACTGAAGCAGCAAAATAGTCATTACAATGATTACAGTTGACAATCTGATCTGAATAGTATTTGGTTTCTCTCTCCCTGTAGTTTTGAAGCTGTGGTTGGGTCACCTTCTCCCAGTGACGGACGTACGACCGACGATGTTTTCTAACGAGGGTTACCTTACCAAAGGACGGAAGGATTGGGCCCAAATGAAGAGAGGAAGAGCGTGTGGAGGGTTATGGGTTGGGGAGGACTGAAGGGGGTTGATGTAGCGCGACTGTACTCCATAACAATGAGGCCTGTGCAGAGATACTGAGGGTTTTTTAATGTTTCATAGCACTTACCTCGTGTCCTCCAAAATGATGGAATGAGTGGGTTAATAGGGATAAACTATGCTGTCATCGCTACAGTTGAAATGCGCAGGCAAGGCGGACAGACAGACAGACAGACAGACAGACAGAAAGACAAACAGATAGATAGAAAAATGCAAAAAAAGACTACAATCAATCAAACTAGTCAAGGTCAAATAAATAAATAAATAATGGTAAACAATTTAAATAAAATGAAACATAAATATAGTGCATCAGAAGGAGTCTGGATTACCAATAGTGACATTTTTATTATTTGTACAATAGACTTTAATACATTATTTAAAACACCTCTTATATACTGAAAAATGGTACATCCCAAAGCCCAAAATGGCTTCAGTATAATCGCTGCACAGCATTTTTTCAATTTTATACATATATTATTTTTGTAAAAACTGTATCTTAAATAGTATGTACAGATAGCATCTGCAAAATGCATTCTAAACACATGATATATATTTATATATACTTCGGCAATTACATATCTCTGCATTAATACTCAATTTATAAACAGAAGGGTTTCAACTCGCATGTGCAATTCAACCAAATAAATAAATCCATATTATAAATAATTAAATAAATAGCTTTGTCAAAGTCGCCAGTTAAATCGGTTCAACCTAAAGCTCAACATTTGTTTTCCTCTCCTTCTCTCGGAGGTCAAAGTAGATTTTGTCACACAACAGAAGAAGCAGCATTGAAGTTGGGTAGGTGTTGGGACTGCAGTAAGCATGAGTACATTCACCATCAATGAGTCCTTCTAGCCTCTGGGTTCCACTCCCAGCTATGTACAGTGACGCCGTCTCCCACGGCCATACTCCTTCCCTTTCCAGTGGTTTTTAAACACATAAGAAATGACCTTTTCATAGCCATATACACATATATATATAATATATATACATATATATTTATATATATATTTGTATAACATTAATTCACAATTACGGTAGAAATACATTTTATACAGCTTTAGAGAGTACATGTGAAGGTTTCCATGTCATACTGTGCGTACTTTGATCCATAACTTTGATATAAGTGTCCTTATAAAATATCACAATTCTTTTTGAGCAAAGCTAAGATATATCAATATATTTAGAAAGAATTACCTGAAACAAGTCGTATAAAATCGTTATATTATCAAACCATTTTACTTTTTGTTCTCCTCACAATTTATTCGATAGTTCAAACTCTTAAGGGTTGGTGTTCGTCTCTGTGGTTGCGCTAGGCTAGCTTTAGCTCCACCACTATGGGGTCCACCCTGCACTATCACGTGTATCTTAATAAACTAGAGTTCCCATGGTCGTTAAGAGCATCACAAACAGCCAAAAACTGGACTGAGATTATGAGAATTGAGTGTGCGTGAATATGCGTGGTCTCTTTACCATATCCGTGTTGAATGTTCCCTTGCCTCAATCTATACAAAATGAATAATAATAATAATAATCATAATAATAATAGCAAGTTGTGCAAAAGTAAATGTAATGTAAATGTAAACAGAATTGCTCTGGACTATATCTTCGGCAAAAAAAACATAAAAAAGCTGCATTAGTGGAAGTGGAATCATAAAAACCAACCAGTTTTGTGCAATTCCTGATTTAAATCTCCCAAAAGAAAGAAATACTGTTTGCTTCCTTGTACTCGCTCCCCAGGCAGAATACAGTACAAGGTCTGCTCAAAAACACGCACAGAGCTCAACCAGCACGGTCTCATCGCGGGCTCAGGGGCACTGAAGCAGGGCTGCTGATGCAGGGCTCTGGTCGAGTCCCTCGGGTGAAAGGCTGGCTGTTGGTCCTGCCGGTAGACACACCGTATTGTACTTCCAGGTGGACCCCGGAGCCTGTGCACCGGGGGTCAGATTGGCTCAGTGAAGCAATGATTGGTATGAGCGCATGCTGTGACCTTTGAGGCCTGTCATTCTTTTGGCGGCAATTTTACAACATAACAGTGTCATGTATCTCAAAGATATGGCACGCATAATGGAGACAAATAAAAACATTTAACAAGGTGCGACTTGTTAGTGTTGGTGTTGTTATGTAATACATCTGGATTGTAAACTCAGTTCCCTTAAAATTTGTTCAGGACTTCCAGTAGCAGAATCTATGCTTAAGAACCACCGTGAACCGCTGTGGAGGCTGTGTTGGACTGCGGGAGGGCTGTAGCGCATGACGCCTGTGTGTGTGTGTGTGTGTGTGTGTGTGTGTGTGTATGTGTGTGTGTTTCTGTGTGTAAACAATAGCATGGATCGTTCACTAGATGGCACTGTAGGGAGGTCCTGGTGACACCACTGCGGAAGGACCAGCAGATATTGCTTTAGCTCTTTTAAGTCAGCATGGCTGTTTGAAACGAATGGCATCACGTCAAACAGAGCAGCAGGTAGAAGTGGTGAACTACTCAATTATTGTTTACAGAAAAGAAAGAAACAGTAAGCGGCATCATCTACTTAAAAAAAAAAAAAGTCCACTCAGAGAAAAGGTCCCTGTTGGATCCCCAATGGAGAGAATACAATTTCTTATCAATAATAATAATATAATACTCATCGCCTACATGTGTGTACAGTATATCCCCTTGTGGCTGAGACCAATGGGAATGCTGTTTCTCTACACACATACGCAAGGCAGAGTACCTTCACCAGGCAGCACACACTTCAGATCCAAACACAGGATGCAAAACGACACGCAACGCAACAAAACACAAACAGAGAAGACCAAATGAAAACGACAAAAAAGATCCAATGAACAGGACAGAAATTCATGGACAAAGCAAAGCAGAAAAGAACGCAGACTAAAAGCAGCTGTCTACAAGCATAAAATAAAGCCATCTCACAAAGCACAGCTAAATCAAAAAGGCAGCAATATAAATAAATAAAAAACCAAGTCAAATACCCACCCGCAGAAGAAAACAATCGGAACAGCTAACTAACAAACCAACCACACAGTTTAAAACTGCAGCAGCCCTGTAGTCACTCGTCCAACCAAATGAAGAGTAGAATCAGTCACCATCCTGTCTTCTTTCATTTCTGCAAGTACTGGCGGAAAGAGAGATCGTCTGAGAGTCTTTGTGTTCTCTTATGATACATTTGGCACTAGTATTGCCTTTGGTCCAGCAATAGGCAAATTGTCCCGGGTGTGGTTCTCTAATAGGGGAAATAAAAGGTGGCCTGGATGATTGTGTCCAGTTCCACACACCTCCAGCAGGGGGCAGTAATGGTGGAGTAGGGAGATGTGGCAATGTGAACAGAAGCGTCGATGGTGTGTTTGTCTGTCTGTCAGTCTGTCTTTCTTTGTTTGTTTGGAAAACTAGATTTTAGCATGTGCTGCTGTCCCTCAGAACCACCAAGTCCACCGCCCACCGGAAGCTCTTCAGCAGAGAGACGGCTGTCTCGTGCTCCATGTGTAAAAAACTATGTCCATTAGCCTGCAAGGCAAACACGCAGCACAGTCAACAGCATGTGTGTGTGTGTGTGTGTGTGTGTGTGTGTGTGTGTGTGTGTGTGTGTGTGTTTGTGAAGGAGAGAGAGAATGTGTGTTTGTGGGTGTGTGTGTGTGTTTGCGTGCGCGTAAGAGAACAATGCATGTACCTTATATGTGTGCGTATGTGCATTTCCGGGGTTCCATGCATGGATCTGTGTGCGTGTGTGCGTGTGCGCGCGCGTGTGTGTGTGTGTGTGTGTGGGTTGATGGTTGTGTGTGTGTCTGTGCGTGTGGTTGGATGGGTGGATGTGTGTGCGTGAGTATCTTTGTATACGTCGCTTAATGCGGTAGGTATGGCTGTTCCGATGACGTCATGCACTGGTGTGCGTGTGCGTGTGCGTGGGTCTCAGGCAGTGTGTGTGTGGTGGGTGGGAGCAGGGGGGGGCGCAGACACTGGGGGCAGCGCTAGCTCAGAAACACTTCACTGTGGGGGGAAAAGAGAGGGAGAAAAAAGAGAGAGAGTACGGAGTGAGAGATGGCGAGATACACACAGTAGAAGGTCATGCTGTAGGAGGAAAAGGAGGGCAGGTTGGGGCTGGGCGGGGGGGGACTGTAGACCGTCCAGCTACAGAGCACACATCTGCAGGGAGACGGGGGGACGGCAGGAGGGGAGGACAGGAGCGGGAGAACGATGTCGGGGGGCTTTGGCTGTTCTGTTCTGGAGGAGAGTCTGCTGGAGGTTTGAGGTGTTAATCGAACCTGCCGAGAAGCACTTATGTGGCCATCAGGCCGACGTCGAAAAGTGTCCTTGCACGTTTGACAAGCTGAAACACCTGCAGATCTAACCCTGGCCCTAGACTACAACGTCTTAAGCAGCACAGACATAGACGTCTTTTGTACAATCCTAACTTCTTACCATTCCACCTAGGAAACTGTTTAATAGTCATGGCTTTTCAGTTTGATGCTATGGTTTATAATGTCATTCTTCCAAGAACCTTCTGTGGCTTGCTAATATGTACGATTGACAATTGATTTAAAAAAACAAAGCTTTAGTGACATATTTTGCAACACAATTCCCAATCTTTGCTAAATAAAATACCATGTCTAAAAGTTTTGTTTAAAATAAAGTGTTTCACAAAAACACATGTTTCACCTGTTTTTACGCAATGAAATGAAACACTTACTATGTTATACTGATATCAAATATTGAGAAAAGTCCTAACATTTTATCCACAGTATAATCAGTGGTTGAATGTATCAGCCTAGCATGTTTTCAACAGCAATATGTTTTCTGACATTAAGATGGCAGCAAATTTCCACTTTACCATGTCGTTTAAAAACCTAATCCAGTCATTAGAGGACCAATATGTGATGAGAAGGTTAGAGAAAGGGGAGGAGCCGAGTAGGGATAGCACAGAAACATGCTCTGGAAGCACACAGGTTTAGATCTCAGCCTTCCCTAACCAATGAGAATGCAGGGGGAGGGGCATGCCACACCTTGAGCCAATAGGTACACAGAGAGGCAGGTCAGAGGAGGACGCGCCAGGTTTCATACACTCTTGGACTGCGCTTAGTGGGAGTCAACGCAACAAAAGGTGGGGGCAACACCTTATATCCCCACTCTAACATATAGATATAAATGATCAATAAACCTATAGAGCAGGGATATCTCATGAGTAGTACTATTTACTATCGCTATTTAGCCATTTAGGAAGGTGGACTTCAGACATCGGGGATCGAACCGAGAACCTTTAGTGTGGGAGTCAAACACCATCGTGCCCCCTTGAGTATACAAATCGGGAATCTACCCATAGAATGTTCTTTAGACGAGATTTGTTCAAGGATCTAAATTCAACGTGACTTCCAGACGGTCCGTCCGGGGGGGTCACGGCCCAGAGCAGCAAGTGTATGATACAGCTACCGTCTCCTGGGTCATCACCCTCTGTAGCGCAGGCTGTCTGGTGAGAGTGCAGGAGGGGCGGGGCGAGGCTGGCCCCGGCCAATAGGCTGTCTGGTGAGAGTGCAGGAGGGGCGGGGCGAGGCTGGCCCCGGCCAATAGGCTGTCAGGGAGCCGAGTGGGCGGTTACCTGCAGGATCTTGTCCCCCGGCCGCAGGGAGGCAGAGGCTGGTCCGTCAGGCTGTACCCTAGTAACAAAGATACCCTATAAGTCAAAATGATACAACGTTAGCACAAGACAGGGAGACGGGGACGCAGAATCTTTGCCTTGCTCATGTCGAGTCGTGGCAGACCATAATAAACACTCCGTTCTAGTTCTTGGTTCAGCAAAAATCAGTATTATTTGTTCAGTAGTGGACATTGGCCAGATAACTGTACTTCCCAGTTCATCATTAATATTTACGAAGTAGCAGAAAATCCCCAGAAAGATACAGACTGTATATTGTCTGGAAAAAACTAAAGAAAAAACATGAGATCCTCCTCAAGAGAGTGAGGGGGAGGATGTAGAGTGCATGGGGGATCCTCTGACTGATCGACATGATGGATTACATACCGAGGATGCGCAGCAGAATAATAGGGGAGGGCAGAGAATATGTTTTCCCATGTTTAGCCGTCTGTTTGGTGACTATAGACCCAAAGGCAGAGATTGTAAAAACAACAACTTTTCATGGAGCGGTATTAAACTCTTCCTGGTTTATGAGTGAATGATTTTCCATGCATTTGTCCTGTGATTTTAGTTTTAGATTTAGTTTTATTCAATACAGTCCAATCCCAACAGAACTGACTTAAAGTTGTGTTGATGATTAAAAAGGAAATAGCACTGATATGTGTCTAAACATCGTATTAAAATCAAATCATGTTTTGCATAACCCGGTCATGAGTTTTTGATTAAATCTAAATCTGTGAATGAATCACTTGAATGGCTGAGCGACTGTATTGTGGATGTTAATAACAAGGAGCAGATAGGAGGAGCTGAACCCCAGACTCACTGCACGCTGATCACTGCGGCTTCAGGGACTAAAGATATTGATGTATTATTAACAATAGAAACTGCTTGATATTCAGTCCTCAAACTTCTTCTTTTTTTTTGGGCTCGCCATAATTCTCTGCTGAGCCCTCATAAAGTCAGCCGATGTGCGGTGAATCCCGATCTACAAGACGGTCCGAAAGCCACCGTGAAACCACGGCAACACTTTGGAAGGACCCGAGAGTACAGTTATTTGTTGTATACTTTAGCCAATGTCTTTCTTGAATGTTCCAGAGTTGAATCCGATATTTGTTCAAACTGTTGTCCGATGTTGATACATCTAGAATAAATAGACTTTTATGTGAACTGGACTTAAGTATCACAGTAAGAGCCCTGGCATGTGCACGTTTGGGAAAATGTAGAAATCTGTGGTGCCAAACAGAAATGTTGCGTATCAGAGTGACTTTCTACTCTACTGTAATCTGTAAGGTCACTGTGAACAGTCAAACTGATAGAAGCTCACTTATCAAATCACTTGGTCAGGCTTAGTGTTAGAAATATAAAGCACCTGGTTAATGAATGAATGGCAGAGTATGCTGCAGGTACGAAGTATGAGTAGGAGTATGATAAACGTATTTTTACGGATAACCTACGTAACATTTGAATATGTGTTTGTTAAATTATAAGTGTATTCAGAATAACTGCTGCGCTTCAAAGCAGAAAAGGCTATAAACAAACAGGTTAACTTAATACACGAGTCAAACCCAGTACAGAAACACACTGAGTACACGGATTGTGAGCCACATTGGACGCCTTAGCAGTCAAAAAGAGCCCGAGCTATGCATATGAAGGCCCAATCCCATTTCTACCCCTTACCCCTTCCCCTTACCCCTTCCCCTTACCCCTTCAAAACAAGGGGGAGGGGTAAGGGGAAGGGGGAAGGGGTAGAAATGGGATTGGGCCGAAATATAGAATATAGTAACGTAGGGTTACTTAAGGTTAGCATAACATTGTACAGTAACCACAAAACGTCTGCAAGCCCGTCTCCAGTCAACCGCCGCACCGAAGCCATGACAGGGCGAGCCGAGGACGGACAGACGGACGGACGGACAGAACACTGCGGTAGCTAGCAGCAGTTTCCATGGTTACAGGAGAAGAGGAGATGAGAGCGATAAGGTAGGGGCTGCCGGGTCGTACCATGTCGGAGGGCTTGAAGGGGTTCCCCTGCCCGCTGATGCCCCCCGAGATACTGAAACCCAGACCGGGGTTCTTCTCTATCCGCACGCACATCTGGAGGGGGGGAGGGAGGGGGGGAGAGAGGGAGGGAGGGAGGGAGGGGGGGAGGGAGGGAGGGGGGGAGAGAGGGAGGGGGGGGCAGGAAAACCAAATTCAATACTATATCTATAACCAAACATACCGTTATAGAAGGAGTTGTTAAAGTGTTATAGAACACGATAACTAACTGAGGGCCTGATTCAGAAGGATTCCTCAGTTATATAAAACATGTCTTATAATTACAATACGGCTTATGCCAAGAGATTTGTGTCCACTTTGACAGGTGGAACGCGAGAGAGAGAGAGAGAGAGAGAGAGAGAGAGAGAGAGAGAGAGAGAGAGAGAGAGAGGCGGAGAGAGAGAGAGAGAGAGAGAGGAGAGAGAGAGGAGAGAGAGAGAGAGGGCGGAGAGAGAGAGAGAGAGAGAGAGAGAGAGAGAGAGAGAGAGAGAGAGAGAGAGAGAGAGAGGAGAGAGAGAGAGAGAGAGAAAAAGAGGTAGACAGAGATAGATAAAGAGTGGAAGAGGGAGATAGAGATAGAGGGAGAGAGATCGGGAACATGGAGATAGAAAGAGAGACAGCGGAAGAGGGAGATAGAGAGAAAGAAAGTGAAGAGAGAAAGAGAGAGAGAGACAGTGGAAGATTGAGATAGAGAGAGACAGTGGAAGATTGAGATAAAGAGAGGAAGAGAGAGAGAGAGAGAGAGAGAGAGAGAGAGAGAGAGAGAGAGAGAGAGAGAGAGAGAGAGAGAGAGAGAGAGAGAGAGAGGAGAGAGAGATGAGAGAGAGAGACAGAGGAGAGAGAGAGAGACAGTGTGAGAGGAGACAGAGAGAGAGACAGTGTGTGCGGGAGACAGAGAGAGAGACAGTGTGAGAGGGAGACAGCGAGAGAGACAGTGAGAGAGGGAGATAGAGGGGAGACAGTGTAGAAGGGAGACAGAGAGAGAGAGACAGAGACAGAGACAGAGACAGAGAGAGAGAGAGAGAGAGAGAGAGAGAGAGAGAGAGAAGAGGGAGACAGAGAGACAGTGTGAGAGGGAGATAGAGAGAGAGACAGTGTGAGAGGGAGACAGAGAGAGAGACAGTGTGAGAGGGAGACAGAGAGAGAGACAGTGAGAGAGGGGAGATAGAGAGGGAGACAGTGTGAGAGGGAGACAGAGAGAGAGAGAGACAGAGACAGAGACAGAGACAGAGACAGAGACAGAGAGAGAGAGAGAGAGAGAGAGAGGGGAGACAGAGAGACAGTGTGAGAGAGGAGACAGACAGAGAGACAGTATGAGAGGGAGATAGAGAGGGGAGACAGTGTGAGAGGGAGACAGAGAGAGAGAGAGAGACAGAGACAGAGACAGAGAGAGAGAGAGAGAGAGAGAGAGGGAGACAGAGAGACAGTGTGAGAGGGAGACAGACAGAGAGACAGTGTGAGAGGGAGACAGAGAGAGAGACAGTATGAGAGGGAGACAGACAGAGAGACAGTGTGAGAGGGAGACAGAGAGAGAGACAGTATGAGAGGGCGGGAGGCTGCTGGTGACCTGGTCCTGGAAGCCGTCGATGCTCTTCTGCCCTTTGGTCTGCAGGAGGCAGCGCGCGCTCTGGGGCCGCGGGTTGGTGTGGGTCCCCATGCCCGCCTGTCCGCTGTGGACCATGCCCTGGTTGCCGTGGTTGCCGTGGTTGCCGTGGTTGCCGTGGTTGCCGTGGTTACTGTGGTACTGGGGGTTGGTGGCCGGCAGGGAGGGCGGGTGCGAGGCGTACTGGGGCTGGTTGCCGGAGGGGGTCATGGACATGGACACCCCCCCGCCGGGGTAGGGCTGGCTGGGAGAGGTCAGTGCGAGGGGCAGGGCTGGGGAGGCAGTGACCCAAAGACACGGTGAACGGACGCCGCCGGCACCACACCACACGTACACACTCAGGCCTCACGAGGGACCTGCATGAGGAGGGTTAGGGTCACCCCAACCCTAACCCTAACCCTAACAAGGTGCATGAGGAGGGTTAGGGTCACCCCAACCCTAACCCTAACCCTAACAAGGTGCATGAGAAGGGTTAGGGTGACCCTAACCCTAACAAGGTGCATGAGGAGGGTTAGGGTCACCCCAACCCTAACCCTAACCCTAACAAGGTGCATGAGGAGGGTTAGGGTCACCCCAACCCTAACCCTAACCCTAACCCTAACAAGGTGCATGAGAAGGGTTAGGGTGACCCTAACCCTAACAAGGTGCATGAGGAGGGTTAGGGTCACCCCAACCCTAACCCTAACCCTAACAAGGTGCATGAGGAGGGTTAGGGTCACCCCAACCCTAACCCTAACCCTAACCCTAACAAGGTGCATGAGAAGGGTTAGGGTCATCCCAACCCTAACCCTAACAAGGTGCATGAGGAGGGTTAGGGTCATCCCAACCCTTCTCATGCACCTTGTAAGGGTTAGGGTTAGGGTTAGGGTCACCCTAGGGTGACCCTAACCCTAACCCTAACCCTAACAAGGTGACCATCAGGGCTGCAGGTCCGGTAGACGAAGCACAGCAAAGAAACAACAGAATCGACAACAACACACTGAAATAATGTCCGCTTTGTTAAGGTGATTTTGTTCAATAGTCTGACGTCTTGTGAAGTTCGCATTGCATGAGAAGGTACGTATATTTTGCATAGGAAGCTTTTGTTGGGGGATGTTATCCTGCTTTTGTTTTGAGTTAACTGTCGTGAAGCTTTTGTAACCTGGACTGAAAAGTGCGACCCTGATAAAGACATCTTCATCACATTCTCCTGCTGACCCCAGACCGTGCGCTACCTTGGTATTGGCCCCCGCCCCCAGAGGGCGAGATGGCCATGACCATCCCCTGCTGGTACTGGCCGCCCTTGTTGATGGCCCCGCCCTCGTAGCCCTGCTGGCCCATCCCGCGGTGAGGGGGCGTGGCCGAGGAGCCGGAAGAGGAGGTGACCATCATGGTGTTGTGCTGCTGGTGGGAGGGGTTGTGGGCGTGGACATTCTGTGGAGGAGAGGAAGGTGGAGCAGGGTAGACTAACTTCATGTTGTCGAGAGTTTAGCGCACAATACACACATCCGGTCATTGATGGTTTTCTGGGACCATTCACGAGCGTTGAAGCATTCGACCGGGGTATACGCTACGTGGCAACCCGGCTCCGGAGCGGCAGACCTGGCGGCCCAGGGGAGAGGTGGTAGCCGGGGTATGCCGCCCATTTCCCCCAGGGGGCGCCAGTGAGCGAAACCAATCAGCAGAATGTGAAACACCTGAGCAGCAGGTGGAGAAGCAAGGCCTAAGCCCCATTTACACACGAAAATGCTGTTTTTGTCACAGAAAACGATCATTTCTAAAAACTCCGGCCAAAGTGGAGATTTCTGAAAACGCTGGTTATGTGTTGTCGTGTCAACGGGGAGAAACAGGGTTTTAGGTTCTGAAGCGTCACATTATGCGCCAGGAAATGCTTAGCGTCATATGAGCGCCCTATGTTTACAGTTTGTTTGTTTGTTCGCCCTATAGGTTTACAGGAAGACGCTCGTGTTATTCGTTGTTGTTGATTCTGAGGATTCTGATTGGCTTGCCTGGCTATATCCTTCTCCCTACACTGCCGCCCATAGGTTTGGCATAGTTATAATGGCGTTCGACGGCGTATTTATGCGTTTTGATGTAAACGACAACTTTTTGGAAAACGATGTTGTGTGCACAATGTTATTTTTTAAAACGGAGGGGGGGGGAATATTTGTTTCTATAAATACCCTGCTACGTATAAACGTGGCCTTAAACAGCCGGCTTCAACTCTAACTCTAGTGGGGCTGTCGTGGTTCTCGTGTGGCGAGAGCGATCCTGGAGGATCGAGAGACACTGGAATGACAGCGGGACATGATTCCACCCAGAGGGACACGACCGGGGGATTCCCCCAAGTCTCACGGAGCCAAGACTCTTTTCCGCTCTTTTTAATAGTATTCTTACTATTGAATAAACGCGCCTTTACGGCTTAACAGACGTAGGCTTGTTGGGGGGAGGGGGAACTTACGGCAGTTACAACGGTGAACGTCGCCGTTAACGTTGTAAACACTGGGATCTCACGGCAGAGCTGGGAATCTCAGCTGCTGGTTAATGGGGTCTGAACCTCATTAAGTTTCTGTTACATTTTTGCCATGATGGATCGTAGCCTGGCATCGCCAGACAAATTGTAAACTACAATTAGTCCACGACCTCTCTGTTCATTTTAGATTCCCAAGGGGCGTCACCGACGGGCGCAGAGCTAAATGCCTCTGTACGCGATTGGACAGGCCAACAACCAATCATAGCAACGACACGTTTGACGGAGCACTGAGCAACGAAAAAAAATACATCTTTCTTCTCTTTTTTCGTGTCTCAACCTGATTTGAAGCCAAAGTCCATGTCAGTAAGTCCAGTGTGAGTGTCCAAATATGGTCATAACGCTCTGGAAGTTCCACTGACGGAACCCACCTTCTTCATGACGTTATCAGGCGGCACGTCCCGCCTGCCGAGGGAGTAGAGAGCCCACTGGCTGCTCGCTGTCCCCCCCTCCTGGTCGTTGTCCAGCATGGCACCCTGCTGAGGCGTCTGGGCGAGAGACAGAGGAGGAAGACCCATGAGAACCAGATAAATTAAATCAGAGGTCACTTCCCTCAACCAATTTCGATATTGGCTTCATTTGGACGTGGGGTTAAGGCATCCTATCCCATAATAAGCATAACTAGATAATGTGCTCAGTAGAGCACAAACCTCCACCCAGGCCAGCAGCACAAAGCCCCCACCGCAGGTGTGGCTTGAGGAGGGGGTCACCATGTTCCCCATGACGAACATGGTGAATGCACGCTTTGCCATTACAATGCTTATTCTAACACGCTAGCATGCTACGGCCCAAACACGCATATGCATACTCGCTAATGGAAACACGCTGATACAATAGTATGCTATGGTTCAAACACACTAACAGGTCCTTGCACTCTTTTGTATTGGCACGGCTAACATGTCAATAATACGTCACTAACATGTTAATGCTTCAGTCATGGTTGTTTTGTGACGTATACAATTACTGCACTGCGCTCACGTATACTGAGCCATTCACATTGTAGTTGCTGGGATATATATCTATCAATGTGAATATTCCTGCGACCTGTGTGGAAGGTCAATCAGCCGTCCCCATGCCAATGATCAACCACTCGCATGAATCTGATGCAAATCTGTGCATCCTTTCTCACAGGCAGAGAAACGCAGAGACGCGGGTGTAATCACAACCTTCCTGGCGGAGGTAACGAGTTTACATGATGAATCGAAATGTATATTTTCCTTGCAGCATCGTAGAACACTGGCTAGTGCTCACGCATACAGATAGATCTTACACAAATTATGAATTCAGAGGGGTAATATAAACGATAAAAAAATAAGATGAGAATGGACTGGACGTTATTATGATTATTTCAAGCAGTGCAAGCTTGTAATATTTACCCCCCAAAAAGTGAAAGAAATAAGAGCATATTTAGAGACTGCATTGCCATAGCACCGGGTATATGATATACTGTATATATATTTATATATATATATATGAGAGACATGGGGATGGGTTGGTGCCGTGGCCATAGTTAGGGTTAGGTGATGGAGGTGTAAGAAGGCGCCTAGCGCCTCTACACTGGATAGTTATTGCGTAATAATCGTTTGTCATTGACATGATTCATGTATCATACTTACAGCGGTAGCGGATGGAGGAGGCGGTAGTGGCAGCCACTGGCCAGCAGGGGGCGCATGCTTAATGTTATTGTAAAGGTTAAAGTTCAAAGTGCTGCTGCGGCCCTGGGCGTGAACCCCGCCCTGACAGAGCATGCCCAGGGTGAGCGTGTTGTGCTTTAGGACACCACTCTGATTGGAGGAGACAACATCACATGACACGGGTGATTATGGGTGCAGGTGGGGGTGGGAGTGTGGGGGGGGGGCAGACAGCAGGCTGCAGCAGACACACTGTGGACTCCACAAACAACAACAGTTACACAAGTCAACAAGAACAACAGTGCAAAGTCGCTGAAAGCACGGATAAATGTTAGCGTATGACCGGTTACACGCACACAGAGAAACACCGTGTCACACAGCGGACAGCGTGGCCGTCTCCCGGCTCCCACGCTGGCAGGTTAAGGAGGGAGGTTATAGAGAGAGTTCCACCGCCATCACGACTTCAACACACGTTGTATTGCTAATGAACGTCTAGTCCCTTCGTTCCTAGTGAATGCTTAATCAAAAAAGTTGATTGTTTTTGTGATTTACACAGCGAGTGCCGAGGTTAGTGCCGAGTTAGGGATCAAGGACGTCCAGGTTTGAATTTATCTTGCAAAAAAACGGAGTACATTGAATGGTTTAAATTATTCACTGAATTAAAAAGGGAAAATAATAATTTGATCCGAGAAGACCGTGGATTCACAGTCAGCAGATGTGTTTCCTACGGCGAGCTCAGAGAGCCAACTGAAGACGCCTGCCGTATACCGACCGATTCAATCTACTGACGGACAGGAATTCATTGTACAGGAGTGCTGACAATTAAAGAAAGTTATATCTTTCCAAAGAAATCTGCTGAGCCCCAGCAGTTAAAACCTCTCTCTTTCTTGTCAATGAGGCAGTGCCCTGGGGTTGTGTGTGAGAGAACCTGAGCATTCCTTCCTAAGCAGAGACCAGACCTGGCTTTCTTCAACAACTACCATTCGCCAGTTCTGCTCCCATTTTTGGCAAAAACTATTTTAGCAGGTCGATGCATATGGGTTTAGAAGTGATATTTTTACTATAAACATAGTACGAATTTGTGGAGTTCGGCATTATATTAGTTTTCTTTTTGAGAGTTGAGCGTTGCCATCAATGGTACTTGGAAAAACGTCTATATAATTCGACCAATCAACAAATATATTCTCTAGCTTCTTTCAGCTTGTGGCGTAGTCTGCTCCGCTGGAGCAGACTATGAGACATGTAGCCTGGGGTCTTCTTCTGTCCATTCTGAAGTACGTTTTTTTAGGTGATTTTGTTCAATAGTCTGATGTCTATTGTGTATGTACGATTGTACGTATTAGTGTTGGGGATTCACACATCCTAGCGGCCTGATCTGAGATTAGTGTTTGCAGAGTGAGTTGGATCACACCTCACGAGGGACATCAATAGTGTTCCTTCCCATGATAGTATTGTCGTTATTTAAAATCTATCCGTATGCATTTGTCTCGGCTTTGTTTTTATGTCAATCTGTACAATACCTTCATTTGTTAACTGTACCTACATTCATACTTTTTTAATCTATGAGGATAATTATGATGGTTGATATCAGATGAGTAGCGTGGGTCTACCCTGTGGAGCTGAACACAGGACAACATCGGAGCTGGGGTCGCTCCACAGCAGTGGGGGGGCTGCTCTGACCGGGATGATGTGGAGCAGACACACACACACACACACACACACACGCAACAATGCAGACTCACACAGACACAGAGGGCTCCAGAGTGCTCAGCCTAGTGTGTGTGTGTGTGTGTGTGTGTGTGTGTGTGTGTGTGTGTGTGTGTGTGTGTGTGTGTGTGTGTGTGTGTGTGTGTGTGTGTGTGTGTGTGTGTGTGTGTGTGTGTGTGTGTGTGTGTGTGTGTGTGTGTCAGCCTACCCGGTCCATCCTCTTGGCTTCGATGTGTCGGAGCAGCTGCTGCCTCCAGTCGGCGGGCATCTTGGAGGTGATGTCACCGGGCTTGGGCTGCGGCCCGGGCCGCACCTTGATGGTGTCCTCGGAGGGCTTCTCGGGGCAGGTGGCCAGCGTGTAGTCGGGGGGCATCTTCTCCAGCAGGGCGGCCATGGTGGGCCGTGCGGAGACCGGACGCGCCTGGGGACACGAAGCACATTCAGTTCGATTGTATTTAGCCCTTAATCACCGGTATAGTCTCAAAAGGCTTAACAGGCCGTATATTAATGGCCCCCTTCAAGAGGGCAAGAAAATGCTAGGGCAAGGTATATATACTATTTACCACAAAGACACTTAATAACGCGCGCTGCATTCGGCCAAAATATTTGCTCCATTAAAACAGAATCATAAAAATAGGATCCTATTTCTTTTTTTGGTTGCGCTACAAATATGAACCGAACTGTGTGCTCTGTGGGCTTTAAGAGTTACCCGACTCACGGAGCGTTTTAGATCCATATCATAAGGGGTAGGCACTGGCAGAGGGTGAGACGCCCGATAAGGAGATTGGGATTCAGAGTCAAGACACCCAACCCCGACAGCTCCTGACCAGCTGGCTGTCGCCTCACATGGTCGACTCCGCCGTCGGTGTGTGAATGTGTGCATTAAGCGTTTGGATTATGCGCTTTGGATAAAAGCGTCTGCTCAATGACCTTAATGCATATGAAAATGTGGTAAATGCTAAACGGACTGGAGCAGCTAGGGTGAGGTGTTTTGCTGAGGGACACCTCGACACTCAGCTAGGAGGAGCCGGGGATCGAACTAGCGACCCGCTCTACCTCCTAAGCTACCGCCGCCTCCCAACGTGAGTCATAATGAACGGGCTGGGTTCTATGCTCTCAGAGGACAGACAGACAGACAGACAGACAGACAGACTGACAGACAGACTGACAGACAGACGGAGAGGTGGCGGTATCAAGGACCTGGGAAGCGCCGTAGGTCTCTGTGCTGTAGCTCCTGGCCGACAGGGGGCGACGCTGAGTCAGGCTCTTGGTCGGGTAGCCAATCATGGGCTTCTTCTGCTCCTGGTACGCAGAGTAGTCGTCGTCGTAGCGACCGTTCCTCTTGTTGTGCATGAGCTGGCCCTGGCTCTCGGCCATGTTGGCGAGGGCAGAGGAGTGGTCCATGAGGGTGGAGTAGGCCAGGGAGCGACCGTAGTGGGGGGGCTCGGCCTGGGGGGGAGGGGGAGGACAGAGAGAGGTGGGGGGGGATGGATAGAGGGGGACAGGGGGAGGGGGAGGGAGGAGGGAGAGGATGGAGGAGGATGGAGAGAGGGGGAGGAGGGAGGATGGAGGAGGATGGAGAGAGGGGGAGGAGGGGGACAGAGGGGGACAGGGGGAGGGAGAAGGACGGACAGAGGGAGAGGAGAGGATGGAGGAGGATGGAAGAGGATGGAGAG
This sequence comes from Gadus macrocephalus, assembly GCF_031168955.1. Taxonomy (NCBI): domain Eukaryota; kingdom Metazoa; phylum Chordata; class Actinopteri; order Gadiformes; family Gadidae; genus Gadus; species Gadus macrocephalus. The sequence continues at coordinate 26,079,447 of NC_082393.1, forward strand.
AGGGGTACAGGGGGAGGGAGGAGGGAGAGGAGGGAGAGGATGGATAGGGAGGGGGAGGATGGATAGGGAGGGGAAGGGGGGAGGATCAAATATCAGACAAGCCTCCAGATAAACCTTCTGCAGCATTTGATCCTTTTGTGAAGTCACTGGATATAGAGCGGGATTATTAACTCACACGGGTCGTTTAATCATCCCACCATTACGTGAAAATAACTACACACAGATGCAAACGCACACAGACAAACACAAACACACACACACACAGGACCAGTGGTAGGGTTAGGGTCCCCCTACCTGCTGCCGGTACTGGGACTCCTGCAGCGCCTCCTGCTGGGCCTCGTGGACCCTGCGGAACAGGGCCAGCTCCGTGGAGCTCACCAGGGAGTCGGCCCGCCGCAGGAACCCCGGCCGGGAGCGCTGCGACGGGATTGGCTGCTGCTGCTGCTGCTGCTGCTGCTGCTGCTGCTGCTGCTGCTGCTGCTGCTGGGGGGGCGGGCCCTCCTGGTTGATTGGCGGCTGGGGGAAGGAGAACATCTCCAGAGGCGGGTAGCCGCGGTAACGGGGGCTCACCATGTCTTTGGGGAGGGTCTTGCCCGGCTGGTTCATGTACTCCAGGGCCTTCCCTGAGTGGTTGGCGTAGTCGGGCGTGGTCGGGAAAGGGGGCGGAGCCCTGCGGTCCATGGTCACCTGCTGGGTAATGTACAGGTTATCGATAATGTACAGGTTATAGATAATGTATAGGTTATAGATAATGTACAGGTTATAGATAATGTACAGGTTATAGATAATGTACAGGTTATAGATAATGTATAGGTTATAGATAATGTACAGGTTATAGATAATGTACAGGTTATAGATAATGTATAGGTTATAGATAATGTATAGGTTATAGATAATGTACAGGTTATAGATAATGTACAGGTTATAGATAATGTACAGGTTATAGATAATGTATAGGTTACAGATAATGTACAGGTTATAGATAATGTACAGGTTATAGATAATGTATAGGCTATAGATAATGTACAGGTTATAGATAATGTATAGGTTATAGATAATGTACAGGTTATAGATAATGTATAGGTTATGTACAGGTTATAGATAATGTACAGGTTATAGATAATGTATAGGTTATAGATAATGTACAGGTTATAGATAATGTACAGGTTATAGATAATGTATAGGTTATAGATAATGTATAGGTTATAGATAATGTATAGGTTATAGATAATGTACAGGTTATAGATAATGTATAGGTTATAGATATTGTATAGGTTATAGATAATGTATAGGTTTTAGATAATGTATAGGCTATAGATATTGTATAGGTTATAGATAATGTATAGGTTTTAGATAATGTATAGGCTATAGATAATGATGTGTTGGGTGATTTATATTGTATAGGTTATACATAAAGGTGTGTTGGGTGAATTATATTGTATAGGTTATCTAATTAACCTAGTTAACCTTGTACCTCAGCAAGGTTCCTTATGGAGATTTCCAAACCTTCATATAATACTTATTCAGGTGAATGCTTGTGAAATTCTAATTCTGAAGTCGATGAAAGTTAATTGATTGGTTACACACCCTCAGACACAAACACACACAGACAAACACACACATACACAACACACACACAAGATTTGTATTTCTAATGTTGAACCAGTGCAGTGTCTTGGGTGTTGGTTCTCTGAATCTTTCAACAAGACTCTCTTTGTTCAAATTGGATTTTCGAAAGCTTTGACTTTGACTTTTTAAAGTCAGAGTCAAGTTAGAGTTTAAAGCGAGGACGCGGGCGTGAACCTGGGGGTTGTAGTTGTGGTCGAAGTGGTACGCCTTGTGGGGGATGGCGGGCTTCTGGCCGCCGCCCTGCTGGCTGTGGTTGTGGTTGCTGGAGGCGTTCCCGCTGAAGCCCATCTCGTCGTCCAGCATGGGGGCGGACTGGGAGCGCGACATGTTGCTCTGCTCCATGGAGCCGTGAAGGTCCGGCCGCTCCAGGCTGGCCTGCTGCTCGATGGACGAGCTGTAGCTGTCCATGGGAATGCTGCGGAGAGAGGGGAGCCAGCCAATCAGGCACGGGCTGAGCTCGGACGAGACCCCCCCTCCGAGCCCTGACTGAATGTAACGCACGGATCAGACAGACGGTGGACGGTGGACGGTGCTCAGCTACCTGTAGACCTTGTAGGAGCCCATGTCGATCTCGTCGATGCTCTGGGACTTCTTGAACTTGGAGCGCATCTCCTTCATCATGGGCGACAGGCGCTCCGAGCTCTTGCTCATCACCACCGTTACCTTGTTGCCCCCGCCGACACTCAGCTGCTCCTTCCTGTTCTGCTCCTGGTTGTCATGGTAACTCCAGTTGCCAGGCAGTGGGCTGGCCCCTGCCTGCTCCAGCCTTCGAAGCATGAAGAGAGAACGTTCCACCAGACATGAAATAAACATATAGCCAGATGGGCGCGGGCCAACGCCGGAGGAACGCAAACGAATCGCCGGCATTTGTAGAATACATACTATAACGATGATGCCTCTTCTCTTAGCCTAAAAAGATATTATCAGTCCGTAACACTCCCGTCACACTTTCATCACACTTTCATGTCCCATGTAAGTGCATTAAAATATTGTTTTCAATTCTGAGCACAGAAAAATGAGCATACTTTGAACCCAGAACAGGGAGAAGTCTCCAGAGACCTCCACCGAAGGGGTCAGCCTCTGTGCGTCTCCTGCGTTACCCTGACTCGGCCACTAGGGGCCGCTGAGCGTCTCCTGTGTTACCCTGACTCAGCCACTAGGGGCCGCTGAGTGTCTCCTGCGGTACCCTGACTCAGCCACTAGGGGCCGCTGAGGGTCTGCTGCGTTACCCTGACTCGGCCACTAGGGGCCGCTGAGTGTCTCCTGAGTTACCCTGACTCAGCCACTAGGGGCCGCTGAGTGTCTCCTGCGGTACCCTGACTCGGCCACTAGGGGCCGCTGAGTGTCTCCTGACTCGGCCACTAGGGGCCGCTGGGTGTCTCCTGCGTTACCCTGACTCGGCCACTAGGGGCCGCTGAGTGTCTCCTGCGGTACCCTGACTCGGCCACTAGGGGCCGCTGAGTGTCTCCTGCGTTACCCTGACTCGGCCACTAGGGGCCGCTGGGTGTCTGCTGCGTTACCCTGACTCGGCCACTAGGGGCCGCTGAGTGCCTCCTGCGGTACCCTGACTCGGCCACTAGGGGCCGCTGAGTGTCTCCTGACTCGGCCACTAGGGGCCGCTGTGTGTCTCCTGCGGTACCCTGACTCGGCCACTAGGGGCCGCTGAGTGTCTCCTGACTCGGCCACTAGGGGCCGCTGTGTGTCTCCTGCGGTACCCTGACTCGGCCACTAGGGGCCGCTGGGTGTCTGCTGCGTTACCCTGACTCGGCCACTAGGGGCCGCTGGGTGTCTGCTGCGTTACCCTGACTCGGCCACTAGGGGCCGCTGAGTGCCTCCTGCGGTACCCTGACTCGGCCACTAGGGGCCGCTGAGCGCCTCCTGAGTTACCTGGACTCCAGCTCCTTGCGGTCGGGGTTGGGGCTGGACGAGGGCGTGAGGTCCAGCTTGGAGGGGAAGGCGGTCCGGTCCTCGAAGGGGCTGGGCGTGCGGGTCCAGTTCTGCCAGGGGTTCTGGGGGGGCGGGGGGGCCGGGGGCGGGGGGTTGCTGTCGGGGTTGGAGCGCTGGTTGCTGTGGAAGGGGAGGGTCTGGGTGTCCAGCTCCAAAGGAACCCCCACGATTCGCTCCTGCCGCAGGAGGGGGCGGCGACCGTGTGCCGATTGGCTGCGGGGTTTGGAGCCCAGCGGGGGGTTACCGTGGCTACCGGCGGGGGTCTGGGAATCCATGGGAGATTCTTCGGCATCGAAACCTGTGTTGTCGTAGTGCGGCGCTTCTGACCAATCAAAGGGCTCGCTGAGTGGGCGTCGGTCTCCGTGCTGCTGCAAGGTGCCTGATGGAGGGGTTTCCCTTTGAGAAAGCAGGGGCTTGGAGTCAATGGGCTTGGGGAAGGACTGAGCCAATCTACACAGAAACAGAATGTAAACAACGTCCGTTGATGGTGGAACAACATTTAAAAATGAAGTGAAGTTAATGAGTTACAAGTACACACTACACACTAGACACTACACACAACGCTGCCTTTATGAGCCGCTGTCTACCCTCTGGGCGGGGCGGTTGTTGCTGGGCCTTAACCTCTGGACTCTAGAGGTTGCAGCCATGGCACGCGGGTAAAGATCAGTTATTCACAGGTATCTCAGTCAGGGGACCAGGCTGTAAACGCTGGCTTCTATTAAGCCCCCCCCCCTACCGGGAGTTGTGGAGCCTTTTAATTCTGCCTGAGCTGCAACAGGAGGGACAGATCAATGGGAGGGGATTTCATCAACGTCATGAAGTGGTTCTGTTTTTAAAAAAACCTCTGGGATGGATCACTAACTAAATATTGCTATGATCAGCTTTGAAGTCCGCAAGAGAGAGAGGGAGAAAGAAAGAGGAGAGAGATATCGGGCTGGGAGGAAAATAAATAGATAAAAAGAATGAAAGAGATGCAGGAAGAGAGAGAGAGGGAGAGAGGATCTATCAGGCGTCCACAGCATTCTAATGAGTTTCCCTGACCTTCACTGGGCTCGTCGAGAAGATGAGAAAGAGAGAAGGAGGGAGGGATGGCGACGGAGAGAAATGGGAAGAGATGAGACATAGTGGAGTGGGGATGGGAGGGGAAGAGATGATGGATGTTTGGCAAGAGTGACCGTGAGGGACTGTGATGAACGCGAAAGCCATCTCAGAGTCGGAGACAGTATGTGTGTGTTTGTGTGTGTAGGTGTGTGCACATGTGTTTGTCTACCCTGTACAGCTGTATGGAACGGTGTACTCCTGCATCTGTACGCTGATACTGTATGTGTCTGTCTGTCTGTCTGTCTGTCTGTCTGTCTGTCTGTCTGTCTGTCTGTCTGTCTGTGTGCACTCATGATCTTTTGAATGTTTCAATGTCGTAACTGTTTCCCCCAGCACTGTATGGTCAAGGCGGCCTTAACAACAACAGGGCCCCGCCTTGACTACCAATGTATATATATTTACAAAAAAAATATATATATATATATATATACATTTTTTTTTTATTATTATGCAATAACAAAGTACAAAACTTTTGTAGGGAAAGAAAACATACTTCCATCAAGTACAAAAAATAAAGGTAAACAATGCACCGGTAATACTGTTCAAAACAATAGTCGTGCCTTAAAGCTTTTTGAATGGAATTGAAACGGTGGCATCAGGGATTGTATATATTATTGCGAACTGAACCCCCCCCCCCCCCCCGCGCTCCTTGACTAAGACATTTTCTGGGGGAAACACTGTTTAACATACATATATACAGTATATATATATATGCAATCGATCTTGCCCTGATGATGACCTACAAGGGGCGAAACTGGTTGGCAATTTTTTAAGAATTCCATTATGAATTAGCCTATTTATTAAAGCTTTTAAACTTTAAAATTAGTGCCTCGGTCAGCCTATCTTTTTCGAAACGTATGTATATATATGTGCACTTCTATGGGTTTTGCATACATGATTCTGTGACCTTTGATGTGTGCTTGTGCGTGAGTGCGTGTGTGCGTTTGCGCGCGTGCGTGTGCATGTGTGCTTATGCGTGGGTGTGCGTGCATGTGCGTGTGTGCGTGTGCGTACCTGTTGGTCCAGTGGGTCTGTGGCGCCTGCTCCTTGCCGGGCGTCGGCAGGGTGGGCGTGTGCGAGCGCGTGTGTGCCTGCGCGTGCGCGTGTGCGTGTGAGAGCGCGTGGGGGTGGGGGTGGGGGTGCGTGCCCCCGGGGGGGTTGGAGGACCCCGAGGAGCCCTGCGACGGGGAGTAGTCCGAGTAGGTGGCCGAGGAACCGCTGTGGTTCAGGCAGTGCATCTTGTCCACCTCCTCGTCAGTCGACTCTGCGGAGAGAAGGCCTCGGTTACAGCGCGGTCCGGAACTCCCGTCAGACGCGGCGCGGAGACGGCGCCGAGACCCCCACGCGGAGATAAAAGCACAGAGGCGGCGCGGACCAGAAGCCGGTTGACATCAAGCGGGCGTCTCTGGGTAACGAGTGTCAACAGGCCGTCGGGCCTCCGTGCAAACCGTTAGTTTAATCTAGATTTACATTCAGGGGATTTTGCTGTCGCTTTTATCCAAAGCAACTTACAACAAATCATTCACACATTCACACGGCGACGGCGGAGTCGACCACGCAGGGCGACAGCCGGCTCGTCGGGAGCAGTCAGGGGGAGGCGTCTCGCTCAAGGACACCTCGACACTTAGCAAGGAGGAGCCGGGGATCGAACCAGCGACCTCACGTGCAATAACCGATATTATTGTAGGGTGTGCTGTGAGGCCCTGGAGAGGGGTCGGTAGAGGTGGGGAGTGAACACAAAACAAGAACCGTGTTCAAGGAGTCAGCCCACAAAGGGCAGGAGGATTAAATGGCAAGCAGTTCAACCATTCACCGGGCCAGACAGGGCAGCCACATCGCCCCCTGCCCACCGCCACCCACATGAACTGAGCGCGCTCCCTCGATACAAGGCCGCCCGCACCCCTCATGATCATTAAAGGTGCTTCAAGGGAATCGATTTGTACTGCTCCTTAGCTCGCCCTATCTGTCGCTCCTATCATTACCGCGTGAGTACATCAAGATTCAATTAGACATTTGCATAAAATAATTGACCAACACACATCCGGAAGCTTCTTAATGGAACAGGATAGCTGCCAGAGCCCGCCTCCACTCAGCTACTGCCAGGCACCCCAGGTCCACCCCCTCGGTGTTGGAGCCTGCTCGCAATCCCCTCAGGAGGTTTTCCCTGCGTTCCAATGCCCATATTAACATACTACTTAGCATGCCCGAAAAATATTTAGTATGTCCCAATACATAGTATGGATGCAGTACGTCAAAAATTCCAGGACAAAACTTGAACAGACACAGGTGTATTTTTTGTAAGATAATCAACATTATTAAATTTGAATCATTCGGTTTCTAATGCAATCGGTATATCTACTGTAGGTTGGTAAATGACAGGTAGTGATGCTGTCAAAACAATTAGATATCTATAAGCCAGCCTAATCAGAGCTCTAAGCGCCGGTCTCGAAGCATCACCACAAAATAAGAATGCAAATTGAAATGTATATTTACAGGCATATTTCAAGTAGTAGCTAAATGCCTAGTTTTCCCCTTTGATATTTAAATAAAAGGTGTCAAGTTGTTTATGCAGGGTTGGATATGCTAAACCAGGCAGCGCACTTCCCCTCTGCAGTGATGCGCTGTGTGCAGCCCCGTGCCACGCTGTGAACTGGACTCAAACAGGATGCCAATTAACACAACATTAAGGACACAACACGCGCGCTTTACCGACCAAAGTTCTGCTTTCCAAAGGGAGCAGTCTTTGGGAGAAAAACCCGCTTCCTGTGATATGACACATTTCTAAAGTAAAACGGGTAATTAGCACAGAACAAAACGTAGAGGAAGAGTGATCTGATCCTCGGGGAACCCCGTGGAGGGGCTGAACCAGGACACCCGCCAGGCCGCCCGGCTGGTGTCGCCATGTGACGGCTGAGAGTCCCGCTGACGACACGACCCAGGACGTGCAGCCACAGCGGAAGGCTTCATGGATTACGTTTGAACGTCTAATTAACTCACAAAACAGATTTTTTTTCTTCGTTTCAACATTTCGCAGAGCAGATTGCTTTAGATACTGAAGTGTTCTTCAAATCAATGTTTCATCAAAGAGTTAAAGCAAATGTCTGGCCGGTAGGATCGGACCTGGAGCATCAAACCGCTCCATCAAACCGTGGGAGGCATTAAGGAACGTTGTGTTAGGTTGAGGGGGGGGGCTGAGGGGGGGGGGGGGGCTACAGTACATGCTCTCTCCTTCTGCGGTGGCCTCAAATTAATAGGCTCTCCGCCATGACTAATTAATGGCCCCCATTACAACCAGCCCCAGGCGCTTCACGTCATACCACATTAACTCTCTGTCTCAGACACCTGTGTGTCTCCGTGTGGCTGTTTGTGTGTGTGCGTGTGCTTCTGTGTGCACGTTTCCGTATTCCAGTGCGT
>NC_082393.1:26092537-26140037 GCF_031168955.1 Gadus macrocephalus
GTCTTGTGCGTTTCGGCCGACCGTCCAGACGGAGCCGGCGGATCCAGTGCCCGATACCGCACATTTCTGAAACCACCCTCGGAGGTGGTTTCAGATCTATCCGGACCTCGCGGTTTCGTGTTAGGATTCGTGTGGACGCCTGAAACGCAGACTATGACGTCATCAGCCCCCCACCAGCTGGGGGACGCCAGAGTTGCGTTGAATTTGTTATTTATTGTTTTATTTGTATGATTTTTGTAGCTTTAAATAAAGCCCCTTGATAAATTTAATTACTAACTGTTCATTGAAAAGTATTTCTGCTCAATTTAAAAGGTTGAATCTCCTCATGACTGAATGTTGGTACACAGCGTGCAGGCTGTATGCGCGCAGGATTGATGTGCTCCACTTTTTTCTGTGGAGAACTAGCGCCTTCAATATTTACTACAGCGTTTCTCAATGACTCCGTCTTTACGGAGATGTTCCTGAACCGCATAAAACGAAGCCGGATCGTTTTCGGCCGTTCGGGCTCCGTGTGGGCGGGGCCTTGGATCCCAGGTCGTACCCTCATCATGGCGAGGCTGCTGGGGGAACATGTAGTTCGTCAGGACCCTCTGCTTGGTTTCTGGGTGGGCCTCCGTCTGGAGGGGGATCAGGGCCTTGGACTGCCAACACACACACACACACACACACACACACACACACACACACACACACACACACACACACACACACACACACACACACACACACACACACACAGACACACACACACACACACACCATGGTACATGTATTACGAAGTTTGCAAGAAGTTAAAATGTTTTTGCACGGGGAAATCGTGTTGACAGAGGAGCCAGTTTATTTGTGTGTCTGCGCTTGGAAGTAAGCTAAGGAATATCTATCTGCTGAAAAATGAAGTCCTCGAGACATCCAGATGAATATATTGTGTGTCATTCTGCATGGACGTGGTGGGTTGAGGGGGAGGAGTACCTGATTGTCAGAGAGCCATAAAGCTGCTAGGTCCTTCAACTTAGTGAAGGTAAAGGGCAGATTCCTTAACCTGAGAGAGAGAGAGAGAGAGAGAGAGAGAGAGAGATAGAGAGAGAGAGAGAGAGAGAGAGAGAGAGAGAGAGAGAGAGAGAGAATAAAGATGGAAAGGGAGGGAAAGACTTATATTGAAAAGAGAGAGAGAGATGTTCCTTCCACCCACACATAGAACAGCCTGCGGAAAATGTATCCATGGCAACACACTCCTCGCCCCATTTCCATGGAAACAGTGGAGGCAGGCAACTAAAACGGTCATTTGACAGGGCTCGTTGTGTGTTTGTGTGTGACGGTTTTCGCGTGTTACAGCCTGAGATGAGAATACATTCTATGCCGTGCATTTCCATAGTTCTGCGTGGGAGTGCGTGTACCTGTTATCGCTGAGGTTGAGAACCCGTAGTTTGGTCATCTGTCCGATCTCATCGGGCAGGAACTCCAGTTTGTTCGACCGTAGCGACATCACGGTGACATTTCTACAGTTACCGATCTGAAACGATGACATGCACACACACACACACACACAAGGAAAACCAAAACCTTTAATGAGCGTACAATGCATCATCACACACAGGCCAGTTCCGTTCTAGTGCATCTGCGTTTCCCTATCGGCTGGTTACGAGGGCATCCTTCTTTTTGGCTTCTTATTATTGTATTATTGTATTGCTGCTGACTCTACTGCCCACTGTCCACTAGCGGGCAGTAGCATACTCACACACACACGCACAGACACACACACTCGCACACCCACAGACGTGCACGCCCACACACACCTCTCTGGGCAGCTCCGTGAGGAAGTTCTCGTCGGCGGCGAAGGTTCTCAGGTTGTGCAGGTACCCGATGGACGAGGGCAGCGATTCCAGCTCGTTACAGCTGACGTCCAACTCCTCCAGCAGAGACAGACTGGTGTGTGTGAGTGTGTGTGTGTGTGTGTGTGTGTGTGTGCGCGCGTGTGTGTGTGTGTGTGTGCGGGGGGGGGGGGGGGAGAGAGACAGAGAAAGACGCAGAGCGCATAAGGAGGAAAACTGTGCAGGTCTCCTGAAATTAATATACACTGAGCAACATAGACTTGATTAAAAGCAAGAGCGGTAAAGCCTTGAAGGATCTGCTGTACAATGACGTCACAAGATCCTATCGGAAAAATATAGACATTTGGTCAATCTCTATATGTTTGCTCAGGAAACACACAGACACACGTATACATCTACACACCTATGCACGCACACACACCTACAACAGACACACAACGGCGCAGTGCTCCGGGAAACGGGACAGGTCTGTATGGGGGCAGCTGTGCTGAAGAGCAAACCTCCGGGGGTGTGAAGGGGGGGGGTCTTGGGGCGCACGGGGGGCCGTTCCTAAAGCAACGCTCTGGTCGTAGGACCGCTGCACGAGGATAGCAGTGAGATCGGGGCGGTTTGTGGTGGAGGCAGGGGAGAAGACTTATCATTTACATTTAAGGCTGTGCTAAAATAGCCACTTGTTCCTTTTCTTTCATTTAAATTGATCGATGTTTGTCGGGTGAACACCTTCTTTACTACCATCATTACCCAATTACGTTTATTATTGTGGAAACGTTTTTTGAGATAGCATCCTAAGAAGCAGTTTGGTAAAGCTACTACCTCCTCAACATGCTTTAACTCGGATCCTGCAACCCAGGGTGCATTAATGCATCCCATAATCACACTCAATGAACCTGACCCCACCCCCAACCCCCAGACACCTCTGTGGCCTCAGTCATTAACCGAGCGGCACACCAAAAGAAGGCTAATGCTAATGAAACAACAGCGCCTCGCTAATGTACTGTCACTGTTAACATAACATTAGCATGCTAATATTATTCCCCAAAGGATTGGACCATCTGGGCCCCCATACGGTGAGAGAGGGGGAGAGGTGAGGGGAGGGGAGAGGGGAGGAGAGGGGAGGAAAGGGGAGGGCAGAGGAGAGGAGAGGAGGGGAGAGGAGAGGAGGAGAGGAGGGGAGAGGAGAGCTGATATATATCAACCGTGTGCGTTTCTGCAGCAACCTGCTTCTAATTTTACCTCATCACTAAACTAACTTGATTTACATCCAGAACCTCGATAATATACCACATTATCAACATGATGTGGATGCTTTTTCACCCTTGAAAAAAGATGTCTAAATTAGAAGTCCAGAAAGTAAGAAGCCTAACGAGGGAAGGGGGGTGGCTGGAATATGCTTAACACCCTAATGAGGCACTAGTAAGTTAGGCACCCCACCGTGCTCAGAGGGGACAGGGAGGGGCGAGGACCTACTGGGAGGGGCGAGGACCTACTGGGAGGGGCGAGGACCTACTGGGAGGGGCGAGGACCTACTGGGAGGGGCGAGGACCTACTGGGAGGGGCGAGGACCTACTGCTGGACAAGGCTTGAGGCAGAGACCTCTTCAGATGGAACACGAGTCCCACCAGTCGGTCGGCCTCGAGCCCGGGACCCCAGACCACGGGGGTCCCCGGCGCACGGCCTACCGACCGGCATTACCGAGGACAGGAAATGCTGGGGGCGGGGCTTCCGCACTGGGGGCGGGGTTTCCGCACTGGGGGCGGGGTTTCCGCACTGTGTGGCCGGCAGGGTGGGGAAGTTGATGATCAGAAAGGACCTCATCCCTCCATCAACACACTGGGTACATGTGTGTTTGGCACACACGTACCCAGAGTTTTTAAGCAGTAGTTGATGAACTGGATGCGTGGTACCTCTATATTAACAATACTTACAAAATGACTGCTATGAGTAGAATTACGTCTATACCTCAACCTTCAAAACATCAAACCTTCCCAACCCTTGCAATCAACACAGTATTGTTACATAAAGGCCATGGATAGTTTGAAATAGTAGGAAAGAACTCCTACTTCTCCGATATGATATCTGTAACGAATTGGATTTGTTTTATCTTCAGGGTAAGTATGAACGTGCCTGCATGCCTCTCCCAGTGCATCAGCTGTCCCCGGAGCCATGCCGTTCCAACGGGTACACTGTCCCTGAACCAGGTCCTTGTATCCGGGCAGGCTAACAGTACTCACCCATGCTTGGCCTTCACACTAACGCCACGCCACCGCAGCAAACAACAACACACAGAACCCACCAATCACCAGTCGGCATACACAAGAGCAGCAACCAATGGATCATCGACGATGACATGTGTCATCGCATCAATAATAACCACGCAAGAGACATGGTGGAGAGGAAGGAAGGAGAGAGAGGGAGGAGAGGGATAGATAGAAGGAGAGGAAGGAAGGAGAGAGAGAGAGAGAGAGAAGGAAAGGAAGGAGAGGGATGGATAGAAGGAGAGGAAGGAAGGAGAGAGAGAGAGAGAGAGAAGGAAAGGAAGGAGAGGGATGGATAGAAGGAGAGGAAGGAAGGAGAGAGAGAGAGAGAGAGAGAGAAGGAAAGGAAAGGAAGGAGGGATAGATAGAAGGAGAGGAAGGAAGGAGAGAGAGAGAGAAGGAAAGGAAGGAGAGGGATAGATAGAAGGAGAGGAAGGAAGGAGAGAGAGAGAAGGAAAGGAAGGAGAGAGATAGATGGAAGGGGAAGGAAGGATAGAGAGAGAAGGAAAGGAAGGAGAGAGAGATAGAAGGAGAGGAAGGAAGGAGAGAGCGAAGGAAAGGAAGGAGAGAGATAGAAAGGAGAGGAAGAAATGAAGGGAGAAAAATTAACAATTGAAGAAAGAGAGAAAGAAAGAAAGAAAGAAAGAAAGAAAGAAAGAAAGAAAGAAAGAAAGAAAGAAAGAAAGAAAGAAAGAAAGAAAGAAAGAAAGAACGGAGATGCATACAAATAAAACAGAAATTTGAAAATGGTATGATAATATATTAGTTGTCTTGTGTGTGTGTGTGTGTGTGTGTGTGTGTGTGTGTGTGTGTGTGTGTGTGTGTGTGTGTGTGTGTGTGTGTGTGTGTGTGTGTGTGTGTGTGTGTGTGTGTGTGTGTGTGTGTGTGTGTGTGTGTGTGTCTCACCTCCCGATGGTGTTAGGCAGTGAGGTCAGCTGGTTGTCGTCTACCTTCAGTGTCGTCATTTTCTTCAACATTCCTATATATGCACACACACACACACACACACACACACACACACACACACACACACACACACACACACACACACACACACACACAATCACAAACCTTCCCTTTTAAAAGACTTCACAAAGCATTACGATTTTATCAGCCCATTACCTCCATAGAAATAGCACGTTAAATAAATAACCTGTGTGTGTGCGTGTGGGTGGACCCATGTGTGTGTGTTTGCGTGTGGGCGGGCCCGCTTGTGTGTGTGGCTACCTATAGAGTCCGGGAGGTGCTGCAGCATATTGGAGGACAGTAGGAGGTCTTCGAGGTTCTCACAGCCTGAGATGTCTGTGTCTAACGTCTCGATGCGGTTCTTGGCCAAGTCCAAGTAGCGAAGCTGCCGCAATTTACCTAGTGACTGGCAGGAGACAAAGTGTATGTGGAAGACACACCGAGGAGAAGGAGCAGGAGGAGGAGGACGAGGACGAGGAACACAATGAGAAGAAATACATGAACAGCACAAGAAGAAACGAGGAGGAGGAGGAAAAGAATGAGGAGATGAGAGGAGAAAGGAGAATTATAAGGAGACGCATAAGAAGTGAGAGAGCAGCACACAGAACAAGGCCAAGCAGAAGAAGCAGAGAGACACGAAGATAAGGAGCGCATGAAGACTTATGTGCCTTAAATGTCAAGCTATTTGACCAAACAAATTTCCCAACCCTGGGATAATAAAGTATACTTTGAAGACAAATTAGGGCGGGCAGCCATACCACAGCCAAACACATGCAATACGAAATATGCTTTCTTGTCTGGTCATTGAGAGGGACTGACCCCCTTCAAAGACATGTTTTTCGACTTTTGTGGAACCAGACCAGTTTCTTGCTGATGTATTGAGGTCATGATGGCATAGGGAGTGTGTGTGAGCCTGCCTGTGTTCGTGCATGCGTACTCGTGTCTATGTTTGTGTGTTTGTGCGTGCGTGCGTGCCTGCGTGTGTGCCTGCGTGTGTGCCTGCGTGTGTGCGTGCCCGTGCTCTTACCCCTGGTATTGACTGTAGAGAATTATTGTCCATCCACAGTTCCTTCAGGTTATGGATCTGTTCCAATACCTCTGGCTGAACGACACAAACACACAGAGGCTTGGTAAACAGTTCCGAAGACAATAAGAGATAGCCACCCTCGACTCCATCCATCCCTCCTAGAATACCAAATCATCTGTGTCTTCATTATGAATACGTTGACACATAATGTATGTGTAAACACCCAGCGTTATTATGTAAAAAGCATTTAACACAATCACCACGTCAGCATTCGTCCCCGAGGGAAAACATTGATTTAGATATTGGTTAAATTAATCTGGCTCCATCCCTTCGTAGCGTAACGTTAAACAGGGGCTCTGCGGTCTGTCTGACCGGCTGTCCGCCAGTCTTACCATCTCAGAGAACTCGTTGCTCCCCAGATCCAGCCGTTCCAGCTGGGACAGTCTGTGGATGGACCTGAGAGGCAGAACAACAAACACACACTCAACACACACTCAACACACACTCAACACAATCGACATCGATCAAGAGGCTCTACTTTTATATTCAAGCATGAATCACCTTAATGTCTATTGTACAAACTATAAAGTACCCTATATAAAATGTTGTAACGTGATATTGGAATATTTCTACAGAACACAAACAGATACACAGACACACAGACACCCACACACAGACACACACACACACACACACACACACCCGCCCACACACGCACACGCACACACCCACAGCCACATAAACACACCCACGCACACACACTGGTATGTCTTACTTTGGCATTGTTTTTAGATGGTTTTCTCGTAGCTCCAGGATCCGTAGCTTGGAGAGTCTAATCAAATAAATACAATGAATGATTAAACAACCACAGACCAACAGCCCCCACCAGCGGCCTTCGACACCTGCCCACCAGGTGTCCTCAGACTGGCCCTCTCCCCTCCCATCAGTCCCCTCAACTCTCTTCAATTAGACCCACAATCCCAGTTCTCCAGTTAGTGCCAGTTTGTGGAACAGAGATTCGACTTTCGTTATTAAAAGCCTTTTTGTTTCACTTCCCGAGTACCCGTCTGGATTTGGATCCTATCCCGGACAGCACTGGTGGAGACGTACATAAACATATAGAAATATATACAGTGTACAGCACATATAATGTGTGTATTATGTGGAGACTTTACCTTCCAAAATTAGCAGGGAGATACTCCAGAAAGGCATCGTTGAGGAAGAGCTGGGTCAGATTCAGGAGCTGGGTGAACCCCTCTGGGAGTCTGAGGAAGGATCCGGAACGAGAGACGGCAGCAGAGAGAGGGGCGAGGAGTGGGAGGGAGGGGGAGGGGGAGGGGGAGGCAGAGGGAGGGGGAGGGGAGGGAGGGGGAGGCCGAGGGGGGGGGAGGCCGAGGGGGGGGGAGGGAGGGGGAGGCAGGGGGAGGCCGAGGGAGGGGGAGGCCGAGGGAGGGGGAGGCCGAGGGAGGGGGAGGCCGAGGGGGGGGAGGCCGAGGGAGAGGGAGGGAGGGGGAGGGAGGGGGAGGCCGAGGGAGAGGAGAACCAAGAGAGAGAGAGGGCGGGAGGGAGGGAGGGACAATAGCGATGAATGGGAGAGTCTAACTTTAGTAAGTCAGTGTCCTTCTAGAACCAAATTGGGACAAATAATTAAAAAAGATTAACAGCAGAAAAAAACCTGCCAAGGTCGGGATAACGTTTCTGTGGCAACCACTGACGGAGCGTGTTGCCGCGTTTAGCCCGAGGGTGAGTCACCGCACGGACAAGCACATGCACACCTCCACACGCTCGAGAACGCACACTCTCTCTCTCACACACACACACACACACACACTGTATCTCTCCTGATGATCAGTTCTCCAGCAGTCTGAATCTAACCATGCAGCACTGACACTGGATAGCACACGAAAGCCTGTAAACACAGATAACTCATCACGCCTCATACGAGGCAGACACAGAACTGAACGTCACGACACACAGACGGGTCCAACTCAGTGTTTGAGTTCTGAGATTGTTTGCATGGACGCCGGTGTAGTCCTACTGCGTGTGTGCTGAGACGACAAACGGCTTACTTGGCAATTGGGTTGACGCTGGCCTCAACCACAGACAGGCCTTTACAACACTTGATATTGTCTGGGAACTCCTGGATACCTGAGAGAGAGAGAGAGAGAGAGAGAGAGAGAGAGGAGAGAGAGAGAGAGAGAGAAGAGAGAGAAAGAGAGAGAGAGAGAGAGAAAGAGAGAGAGAGAGAGAGAGAAAGAGAGAGAGAGAGAGAGAGAGAAAGAGAGAGAGAGAGAGAGAAAGAGAGAGAAAAGCGGATAGAAAGAGAGAGAGAGGCGGATAGAGAGAGAAGCGGATAGAGAGAGAGAGAGAGAGAGAGGCGGATAGAGAGAGAGAGAGAGAGAGAGAGAGAGAGAGAGAGAGAGAGAGGCGGATAGAGAGGCGGATAGAGAGAGAGAGAGAGAGAGAGAGAGAGAGAGAGAGAGAGAGAGAGAGAGAGAGAGAGAGAGAGAGAGAGAGAGAGAGAGAGAGACAGAGACGTGAGCAGGGTGTATGTAGGTTACAGAGGATGCTTACAATGGTACATACTACATCTGAATATAGTTTGATGATTTTATACTAAATTGGTAATAATGGGGTCCAAAGAATGAATGAATGAAAGAATGAGTGCAATCCGTTCTAAAATGGGTTGATGTGCTTCCACAGCCAAACGCAGTCCATTGTTTACCATTTTTACTGATGTCCAGCTCTTTGAGGTTGACCAGGCTTGCGATGGAGGGGGGCAGGTTGGACAGGTCATTGTCAGGCATGCTGAGCTTCTTCAGGGCCTGGCAGTTGAACAGTTGCTATAGAAACACAGAGGAAACCGGGATGAAAAGTTATAATGCTCTGATAGGAAAAACGAAAGATGTGGGCCACATCATATCCATCGTCTTGTTTTGCAGTTGGGCCAAATAATGTTGTCTGTGATAAAATGAACTAACAAAAACAATCTGAAAATGAACGGCAGAGCCAGAGATATTGATAGAGGATTAGTATCAGGTCAAGTCCTGTGGCAACCGTGTAATGTTCAGTCTTTTAGAACAGCAAGACTCAAGCAAGCATTCAGAACGACATGGGGTTTCAATTTGTTGGATGAAACACGGAGCAGTCAAGCCCTGGGCGCCTCAAAGTGGAAACCAAACGCCTGATTTAGTAAGTAAGCATAATTTACTCCAATAAGGTTTAACCCTCAAAGAAAATAAGCTACACTAGTGTTTTGAACAAGTGTGTGTGAATGTGAACAAACTTGTGACTGACTTACAACCGTTCACACGCGTTCACACAACGCCAGCGGAGTCGACCACGCAGGGCGAAAGCCGGCTCGCCTGGAGCAGGTGGGGAGCGGCGTCTTTCTCAGGGACACCGCGACACTCAAAAAGCCGGGATCAAAATATCAACCCGCTCTCCCTCCTGAGCCACTGCCGCTCCAATAACGCAAACTGGCAACCTAAGTTCTGATATTGAACTGTTCCATAATTCATATTATGGTAAGTCCTAAATCACACAATATCCTCTAAAGGTCTGCCTCTCTTTTCTTTCAAGTGCACCATCAAGATTTGATAGAAGTGTGTGTGTGTGTGTGTGTGTGTGTGTGTGTGTGTGTGTGTGTGTGTGTGTGTGTGTGTGTGTGTGTGTGTGTGTGTGTGTGTGTGTGTGTGTGTGTGTCTGGCCCTTAGCTTCTTTAGGTGAGGTTAGGAACAATGGAGCAGCTCAATAACAATGACATAAGATCAGGGGCCTTTATAGTAAAATTTGAGGTCCCCTCCATTGTTGCTGATGTAATTCATCATTTCTAATGCCTCTCGCTGAGAAAAAATATCAATTCCACAGTCAGGGGTGTGTATTTTTGCATAATAACTTGATTTGGTGATTTTATCACCACAAGGTCCAACATTGGAGCTCTGGCTGAATTTATATTTGCTGTATGCTATTTCCCCTTAAGTATTTTGTGATTTGCCTTTCTCCAAGTTATTATAGTTATTTCCACTCCCAGAAGTACTTGATCAAAAGGAAGCCCTTTTTGATTCGACAATGAACAAATAGAGTTACGATCTATTCATGGCTGACACAATTGATGAGAAAAAGTATTATATTTCCAACCATCTTGAAAAGATAACATTGCAGTAGTGACAAAGATAATGATGTCCTTCCTTATTCAGTCGACAATAGAGTGAAAAAATTGTAGGATTTATGATAGTTTCTCTTTTATTGCTCTACTAACTAAAAGTAAACAGCAGCCATAGTTCCAAATAATTATTTCACATTTCTACATTTACCTTTAACTCTGGATTTAAAGATAAGACCCAACAGAAGATTATTATAAGATCGTGATGAAGCATAAAATAGCACAAACAATATAGTGTAAAAACATGTTGAAATTCAAAGTTTATCTGATTGATACATTTCCCCTGCGAAAACCTTTCCCCCAGTCAGAGAGTCATAACACTGACCACTAGGAATGAAACTATGGAACCAACGAGAGCAGCACCCATATGGACTGTGGATTACAGTTTGGAGTCATTTATCGACAGCAGTCTAAATAAGCTATAATACTGGTCATCTCTTGTTCCACAACACGTAAATACTGACGTGATTACATTGGGGTAGAATATCCAATTCTGTACACCAGATGGTAGGATGATTATTGCATACTGCTTTGGAATAATCCACAACACGTTGCATGCTAATAGCCTACAACAGGGTAATGGTGATTACATCACCAGGCCTACTGTCAATTGAACGCAATGATGTTATTTTGTTTCTCTATCCATCCTGCAGAAACCATTGGAGCACAGATGGCCTCAAGCCAACAAAACCAGCATGTGTGTGCGTGTGGCTGTGTGATTCTGTGTGTGTGTGCGTGTGTGTGCATGCATGCTGAGTGTGTGTACGTGTGTGTTTCTTGGTGCACCAAATGGCATGGGATTGGTCCGCGGCTTGACCCACATTGCCACAACACATTCTCTACGCCTATTCTTAGACAAACACACACAAAAGAAAAAAGTTGAATATATGTTTACACATATGTGGTTTTGTTCAGCTATCCTCGTGTCTTGCTGGGACAGACGCAGGCAGACACGTGCGATCGTAGCAGAGGAGGAGGTCTTCTTCGTCTGCAGTGCTTATCTAAACTGTTTACATGAGAAACACTGTTCAGCATCTCTGGGTTTTAAACCGGTGCAACACCTGAAGACTCAAAGTTTGAATAGTTAAATGTTTCAATTTGTAGTCTTCCGCCCACGCCCACACCTTGTGTGTTTTGTGTTTTTGTTTGTATATGCAACTTCAATTGAACCTGGATTGAACTATTGAGCTACTAACGTGTCTACTAGGTTAAATGTTGGGTGGGTGGGTGAACTAGCAAGAGGGCGGTGGTGAACCACGACCTGATTCAGCCCTTTTCTAACCCTCTGCTATCCTTTACCTTCACACACACAACACACGTAACAGGCAAAAATATCACTCAACTACTAGGGTAGTTAAGTGGGAAAGCTTGTGTGCAAGGGGAAAGATACTTATAAAGGTTGTGCTTTTGATGTAAATGGCACCACAAACGTAGTGTTGAAATCAAATTAAATTGCCATGTTGAATTATATTGCTCACATTCTGCCTTTCCAAGCCTTTACTGTAGATCCTGACAACAGCCTGTTCTTTATATCAAAAAAGAAAAACCTAGTTTGAAGTTTGATAGGAAGGACGTATGAATACATTAACCCTGGTGGTCATCAGAGACAGGCAGCAACACGAGGCCGTTTTAAATGAGTGCTTTGAAGACACCCTGAAGTGCAGTGTTAAGCTCATTTCCCTACGTTTTTCTGCACAGGCGTGCCTGACATTCCAACTACAAACACTATTGATTCGAACCTTAGGCCGTCCTCTAAGTACTGCTGCTATCGCAAATCCCATCCTGCGCAATCAATGCACAATCCCCGCTACCAATACCCAGCCCCCCCCATCTTAATCCGCTTACACTTGGAAATGCGTCATAAACAACGTCACCAATATTCCAGAACTGATATTTGACCGCGGCGGGTGTGAGGTTGATTAGCCGTCACAAGTGGGAGAAAGGAACCATGCATATACATACGTTTATGTCTGAGTAAACACTCGACAGGTGATCACTATCTGGCTAGTCAACATCACACCCGGTGGTAAAACAGTGGCCTTTTCAGAATTAGTTGTTCCAGGGTTATGGAGCACAGGGTGAATATATGAGCATTCCTCTGCGACATTTACATTTAGGGGATTTTGCTGACGCTTTTATCCAAAGTGACTTACAACCATTCATACACACATTCACCCACCGACGGCGGAGTCGACCATGCAGGATGACTGCCAGCTCGTCATGAGCAGTTAGGGTGAGGCGTCTCGCTCAAGGACACCTCGACACACCTCGAGCCGGGGGTCGAACCAGCAACCTTCTGTTTCCCAGTCAGCCCGCTCTACCTGCTGAGCTACTGCCGCCCTCCGTTACCTTGGGTAGCTCCTCTATCTGGTTGGCGTCCAGGTAGAGTTCCTCCAACGTCCTCTCGAAGCTGAAGATCTCCTTGGGCACCTGCTGCAGGCTGCAGTGGGAGTAGTCCAGCACCGAGATCACCTCCTCCTCGCCCCGGAAACAGCGACACGGCACCAGCCGGCCTATCAGCTTCCGCTTCGTGGTCATCTCCAGACACTGCACTGTTGGGAGGAGGAGGAGGAGGAGGAGGAAGGAGGGGGTTAATGGGTCATCCCGTTCAGGTGCTCAGGTGAAGTATCAAAACAAACCTCCAGGATCCATCACTGCTCATCGTTAGCAGGTAAAATGCTTCATGTTTCAGTTCATCTGCATAAGGACTCAGCCCAGGTCGTGACGGAGCACCGAAGTGGTTCCACCTCAAGTGGTCGTGTACCAAACACCTGTGCACCACAACCGATGTACCGTATGGGTCCTCATCTGGAAATTACGTGGATTGCTTGGTTACAGTGAAAGAGAGAATACACTTTGACAAGATAACAACAAATCTAGCGTCGGTGTATCATTCCTTCAAAGGTTTATTTGCCAATAAATGTCATGTTGCTCTTTGTCATTGTTAGCCATTTGCCAGGCTTCTTGTGTCAGGCTTCCCACTTGATCAGCTCTTCTGGGGTATCTTTCCACATGACCCAGAAGCACTCTAACCAGCCCCTTCTCTGTTGTCAGTCACAAACCCAAGGTGTTGCTCTCTGGATGTACAACTACTAGAAGTTTGATCCCATGGCGTAAACCTGCTGTGTACTCCCCTCGCTGAGCGATGCGTCCCTCTGACCTGGGATTACTGCAATGGGTGCATTTGCAGTGGTTTCCCACATTCGTCCTTTAAGATTGGATGAGAACTCAACAAACACGTCTGCTGTTGCTATCACAGTGGCTCTCCGGGTCGGGCTCCTCTTATCATGATTAATGCTCGCGTACAAACCGGCAGGAAGGAGGAGAGGACAGGAGACAGGATATGATAATCAAGCAAATTGCGAACGCGAGCGGCAGGATGTTGACCTTGTCACTAGTTGATGTCTCTCACGCTGCTCTTCAGGAAATTGCAACACTCAAATCCTATCACTGTCATCCACCGAGCCTATCATTATCAGGTCACATGACGTCTCAACGTCTTGATGGATGAACCACACCGGAGGTTATATAGATGAATACAGAGTTAGGGAACTCCCTGAGGTTCATGTTGTCAAAGGGTTGGAAGGTAAGATTTAAGAGCCATTATTTTAGCATCATTTTTTAGAAAGGGCCCAGCTATCGGTGTGCATTCAGTGTAAAGTGTAAACAGAATTTGTCTGAGACTATTTCGATTTAAGACTGCTCCGGGTTCATTTCTAAAACATCCAGGCAACTCCTCCCTGATTGGTTCACATCACAGAGTCCGTCTTGCCTACATGAGATGTAAGACCTCTCAACGGTGAAGAAACAGAGTTAGGTCGGAAGCAAAGAGGGAGGTGATGTTTTTGGTTGTTCACTTTCAAAGATTACATTTATGGGATTCTGCAGACACTTTTATCCAAAGCAACTTACAACCATTCATTCACACACCGACGGCGGAGTCGACCACGCAGGGCGACAGCCAGCTCGTCAGGAGCAGTCAGGGTGAGGCGTCTCACTCAGGGGCACCTCGACACGGTAGGAGGAGCCGGGGATCGAACTAGCAACCTTCCGGTTATCAGTCACCCACTCTACCTCCTGAGCTACTGCCGCCAAAGTCATCCTCTCCTGCTTTCTCTCTTTAGAAATGATACTAATGAGTGCGTGACTGAATGACACAGATTCTGTTGTTATTTCTTGGCTACTGCTGGATGAGCTCTCTTTATGCGTGTCAGTTCCTTTGTGGCCAATCAGAGGCTCAGATGATGCTATGATGGTGCTGTGCCAGGCAGGTGTAACACCCAGAGCAGCTGGCATAGGCAGCCCTGCGCCAACCAGCACAGCACAGGAGCAAACACACACACACACACACACACACACACACACACACACACACACACACACACACACACACACACACACACACACACACACACACACACACACACACACACACACACACACACACACACACACACACAACCATCTTTCTCTATTATTATTGTTCAGTCACACACACACACAACCACAGTGGCAGCATGAACTCAGCACAGATAAGCGTAATGAATCCATTGTGGTAAAATGGAGACAACGTCCACCATCAGTCCATCACGGCCGTCATTAGAGCAGCAGTCAGTGGGCTACAGCGAGCAGCTCTGCCGAAGGGATTTAAAATCACACTGATGAATAATCTGTCATTATTACAAACGCCCGTCAACAGTACAAAGCCTAGCCTAGCCTAGCCAACTGCCGATTTAAAAAGACACTCTAATGCCAATCAATAGCTACGGAACAACAGACTGACTGCGTTGTTGTGCGTTGTTATCTGATCATGACTCGGTGGTTGTGTTTGATGTGTGTGTGTGTGTGTGTGTGTGTGTGTGTGTGTGTGTGTGTGTGTGTGTGTGTGTGTGTGTGTGTGTGTGTGTGTAAGACACAGGGGTAGGAGGAGATGTGAGGAAAGAGAACTAAATGATTGGAAGAAGGTAAAGGGGGGATTAAAAAGCTGTGAGGAGCGCACGCAGGCACGCACACACACAAGCAGGCACGTACACACTAACACACACCCATAAACACAGGCACGAACGCACATGTACACACAGGCAGGCATGTACACGCACGCGCGTGCACACACACACACACGCACACACACAAAGATGCATACATGCACCCATACCTAATTTGGAAACATTTCTGCTCAGTGCTCTACTCTCACACAGAGCCAGAATCTGACAGTTTTTGGGGAGATAAGGACGTGAGTGAGGAGGAGGACAGTATGTTCATCTCTGAGAGACATGTACTTCATCATATATAGCCGCATAAATTGATATCATATGTAAACATGAGTGTTTGTTAGACTGTTTGTGATGTATGATTCTCAACTGATTCCAGATGTTCTTAGAGGAAGGAGAGTGTTTAAACTGGACTGCATACGTTCAGGTTTGATCCTGAGACTCCAGTCAGTCACAGGACTGTTTGGGAGGTAAAACACATTCATTTCGAGTACCACCTGGATCAATTCATGCTTGCCTACGCCACTTTGACAACCGTTGGCTTAGACAATTGTCTCAGGCTTTTTTCTTCTTTTTTTTAACAGAGCAGGTGAAAGCAATTCTATTCTAAGCACCACCTCAGTGGTAAGAATAATGGAGTTATAATCCTAGCTTATGTTCTTCCCTTCAGGCTGGGATGGCTTTTGGATGACAGACATTATTTTACGCAGAAAAGAGACGAACACGTTGCTGCTTAATTGGCTACAATGAGTCACGGAGGACCAATGCTATAGCCAACTGCTGGTATGGATTCAACGGCATGTCGGATGTTTTGTCTGTTTGTCACTGTTCTCAGTCCATTTACCCTCTTCTCCTCCAAGTACAAGTACAGACAAAGTCATATTTCTCACCCACACCTGGTTTGCAGTGCTACTAACAAAAAGAGAAAACAGCAAATATAGCCGATGACTGTTGTTGGTGGCCGGGTTACACAGTCTATTGTCACGAGTGTGATCCAAGTATACTAGAGCTTTAACAACACCGATGGGGGGGGGGGGGGGGGGGGGGAGAGAGAGAGAGACAGAGAAAGAGAAAGAGAGATTGAGAGAGCGAGAGAGAGGGACAGAGAGACAGAGAGAAAGAGAGAAAGAGACAGAGAGAGAGAGAGAGCGAGAGAGAGAGAAAGAGAGAGAGCGAGAAAGAGAGAGAGGGAGAGAGAGACACGTCCGGAAGTGAGTGTGGTTGGCTGTGTTGGCTCGAGCTGCTGCTATGGGAACAACACGATGGAGCAGACTGACTCCGTCCGCAGTGGCACACACACACACACACACACACACACACACACACACACACACACACACACACACACACACACACACACACACACACACACACACACACACACACACACACACACACACACACACACACACACACACACACACACACACAGGAATGAGCGCAGGTTCATGTCAACACAATAACAAGGCCACACAAACTAATTTAATGAAGGCATCTAATCCTGCTACACACTTAACTCCACCTCTCACTGTTCCTCGCTCTGTTCTTCACGTGATAAACTCACAAGCCAATTACAATATATCGTTGGAAATGGCCTCCTCTCTTTCGATTGTGTGTTAATGTGATTGTGTGTGCATGTGGTTGTGCAATTGTGTGTGTGTGTGTGTGTGTGTGTGTGTGTGTGTGTGTGTGTGTGTGTGTGTGTGTGTGTGTGTGTGTGTGTGTGTGTGTGTGTGTGTGTGTGTGTGTGTGTGTGTGTGTGTGTGTGTGTGTGTGTGTGACTGTGCGCGTGCTCCGAGCACATGTTACTCAGCATCTCAGCGAAAGAGGATGAATTCTCCAGGGTACCCTTCCCGTCATGACTTCATAATAGAATCACCGTCACCATGGTAACTGTAGCCATAGAGACCGTGTCCCCAAAGCAAGGTGTATTTTCACCCTAATGTCTATCTCTCTCTTGCTCCCTATCTGCATCACTATGTTCTGATGTTTTTGCCTTTATATCGCTTAAAAAAAAAATAATTACAATGAGTGCAGAAAACACAATGATGACAGTTATTTGCATCTAAACAGCCAATACAGTAATCGATCTTTGCTGTGAATGATTGTGTGTCTTTGTGTGTGTGTTTGTAGGTGTATGTGTGTGTGTTTGTGCATGAATGTGTGTATGTGCATGAATGTGTGTGTGTGTGTGTGTGTGTGTGTGTGTGTGTGTGTGTGTGTGTGTGTGTGTGTGTGTGTGTGTGTGTGTGTGTGTGTGTGTGTGTGTGTGTGTGTGTGTGTGTGTGTGTGTGTGTGTGTGTGTGTGTGTGGATGAGTAGGAGGTAGCCAGCCAGCTAGCTATATCAGCGAGGAACAGCTTGTTCTTGTCTGTTTCATTCATTATAAACTATCTATCTACAGCTCTACACTGCAGGAAACCCATACAGACGCACGGATTAACTGACCGAAAAATGGCTTAAACACAACAAAGAGTGGTCATGGTGGCTGATCACCGGTCCCACGAGCTACTCTGTTGATAGCTTTTAGTTGATTGTTAAAACATGTTAATGGTGGGGTTGTTGCCTGACACACACACACACACACACGCACACGCACACACAAACACACACAGTCGTCCGGCTTGCCTCCCACCCTGGCTCCAGGTGGATCATCTACGAGAGAATCCACTCGAGTTAACATAACTTCCCCGACAACTGAACAACACACTCATGGGCAGTGACCTCAATGGAGAACGTTACACCAAAACTAGCTAATGCGAATTCTGCACAAATGGCAGCACACAACCACACAGTTCATAACACACAGACACACCGCCCACCCCTCCCAGAGGTGCTTTACTCAGCGAGTGCATCCTCACTCTCATCTCTTCAACGCGCTGCAACAGAGCGCCTCCAATGAACGCCTTGGCAAGACAGCGGGGGTCTTCGTGGAAGGGATAAGGTATTTTCTCCTGCATATGATGACCTGGTCTGCGCTCTCTCTTCTCCATTCCTCTCTCTCTCTCTCTCTCTCTCTCTCTCTCTCTCTCTCTCTCTCTCTCTCTCTCTCTCTCTCTCTCTCTCTCTCTCTCTCTCTCTCTCTCTCTCTCTCTCTCTCTCTCTCTCTCTCTCTCTCTCTCTCTCTCTCTCTCTCTCTCTCTCTCTCTCTCTCCCTCTCTCTCCCTCTCTCTCCCCCTCTCTCCCTCCCTCTCTCTCTCCCTCTCTCTCTCTCCCTCCCCCTCCCTCCCTCTCTCTCCCTCTCTCTCCCTGTCACAGCTCCTCTTCTGTTCCCAGGCTGTTGTGTTCTTTAGTTCCTTCTTCTTTCCATCTTGTCTCTCCTCCTGCCAGGAAGTGTGTTCAGTGGCCCACTTCTCCCAGGACCTTCCCAGCTCGTTTCTTATAAATTTCTTCTTTGCTCTCTCTTAATCTTTCCCCAAAGCTACCTTTTGTATGTATATATATATACACATGTATATGTATATATGTAATATTGCTCAAGACTACAAGTTTGGTCTTGCTTTAAAGCATGGGGAAACTGAAGATAAGTAGAGTACTTCATATTTCCAAATATAATACATATATTAGATATGCATACAATTATAAATAACATTACATTGAATAGTATGTTGTAAAATGTCTCAAATGCATCACTGCTGGTCCCTCTCTCATAAACACAGCAAGTGCACATCGGTATCTTGAACCAAGCCTGACTCACTGGGTGTGCTTGCGCTGCAGGGGGAAACAGACTCTGATGCTTTGATAGAAGGGTTTTCCTTCGAGGTCACAGGCACTTTTAGGTCAGCCCCCAGACCAGCATACTGCCAGGTCATTCTCTTACCCACAAGGCCCCCAGAGCCTCAGTCTGCCTCCAGCTCAAACTGTCATCCATACGGGGGACCCGATCCTCTCATCGACTGAGGCTGGCATCTCACTAGCAACGCTCCAACGACCAGGGCTGGCCCCAGTGTACATTAATGACACATTCTAGCAACTGGTATTTACCAATGTGAACAGTTCTACAAGGACGTTGCGACAGAAACAAAAAGAATGCTTGACCGCATCACGTCATGATAGCTCTTCACACACGGGGGTTCATGTTACCTTGTTGGACTGGTTGCCCGGTATTGTGTTTATTCGAAGTATATAAGCTAGGACTTAACAGAGCTATTATAGAGAAAGAGCTATGCCAGTCCTGTTTACCGTGATGTGCCATGAAACAGACTGCAGTACCATGCCTGACCACCAGGGCACGGCGCCTGACGGTGTAGAACGCATGCATGGAGGTGAACAGAGCTAACTGCTATAAAATGAGAATCCTCTAATATTTCATCTGTGCCTGGGCTTATCAGCTGCTACCGTGCAGATAGCACAACGGACGCTTTACTGGGATCACACCATTGTTTGCCAATACACAAAGGATGGCTGCGTTATGACCTCCTTTTCAGAGCACTTCTATAGCACTGAGGCCGCTGGCAGAAGTGGGCATCACCCTGAATCGCTCCAAAGTGATCTGATTAACTGGACAGCAGCAGCACGTATGTGGACGCTGGTACATGAGGAGACCTTGGTGACTATCACGGCTCTCTCCTTCGACCACACTGTCTACCCTCCTGGAGTTAGCCTCATAGCGGCCCGTGGTCTTGTTAGAAAATTAGAGAGAGAGAGAGAGAGAGAGAGAGAGAGAGAGAGAGAGAGAGAGAGAGAGAGAGAGAGAGAGAGAGAGAGAGAGAGAGAGAGAGAGAGAGAGAGAGAGAGAGAGAGAGAGAGAGACAGACAGAGAGAGACAGAGAGAGACAGAGAGAGAGAGACAGAGAGAGACAGAGAGAGAGACAGAGAGAGACAGAGAGAGACAGAGAGAGACAGAGAGAGAGAGACAGAGACAGAGAGAGACAGAGAGACACAGAGAGAGAGACTCACAAATTTAGGTTGAGGACAGATGAGGTCTACTTTAGAGAGAAAATCAGTGTGAATGCTTATGTGTGTACGTGAGCGTGCGTGTGTGCGAGCGCGCGCACGCGCGTGTGTGTGTGCGCGCACATGCCTGCGTGTTTGTGTGTGTGCCGGTGCATGCGCGTGTGTGCTGTATTTCAGGTCACCTTGGCCTGCTGGTGGCCCAGCAGCAGTCCAAAATGCTCTGAAGCATAAGAAAGAAAGGGGGGGGGGGGGGGGGGGGCTGGCATGCTAGTGGGCAGAGCCAGGAGGAGAGAGGAGAACAGATTTAACTTTAGCACTAGCTGGTTCTCTGGGACGGGAGACAAAGAGCCTGGGTAGTGATGAACGAGTACAGGAGTGGGACGGCCCCATAAACACCGGGGATGGGCCCATTGGTGGGAATGGGAGGGTTTATTTATGTATTGATTTATTACTGGAGGACTGGAGGATATGAGGAAAGGGGCGCGTACCATATAGGCCTGAGAGTCCTGACCGCAGCGACCCGGGTTCGGTCCTTTGCTTCATGTCCTCCGCTCTCTCTATCTACCGTACCTTGCTGTATATATCACTCTACCATGAAGCACAACAAACAAAATAAACATCAAAAAATAAATCACGGGAAATGAGGAAAACAAAAATCTTTCCACTGGGAATCAATAGCCATCGTACCACTGGTGGTCTGTCCATTTTGGGGATTTAAAAAACGTCTTAAAGGGAGCAAGGCCAAACTGGTCTTCAGGAGGAAACGGAATCAGGATCTGATTACCCTGAGCCCCACGGTATCAGATCGAGGGCTAGGGTTAGGTTAAAGGGGACATATTATACCACCAGGTGTGAGTGGGATTAGCCTTACAAGCCGTTTCGAAAATCAGCCCCATATGACATCACGAGTGGGCGTGTCCTCCTAGATCTGTGCTGGATAGATGAGTAACGTTTACTTCAGTCAACTGGGTAGGCTGGTAGACTGATCTATCCAGCACAGATCTAGGAGGACACGCCCACTCGTGATGTCATATGGGGCTGATTTTCGAAACGCCTTGTAAGGCTAATCACACTCACACCTGGTGGTATAATATGTCCCCTTTAAGGTGTAGGGTTAGGGTTGGGTACATCATGGTTACATAAGGTACCTGTCATAGTGTGATAATATTTTAGTTTCTAGTTTGTTTCATTCCCTGATTCAGTTTGAAGTGTGTTAGTCTTTCTCAGAGATTGGGCGAGTTTTCCGCCAGCTTAACCAATCATAATGTGTTTGTGAACCATTCCGCGAGCGACCTTGCTCTCTGTACCAGAGACCTTTAAGGTTTTCTGGTGCTGCTACGGTCACGCAAATTCCATCTGAAATGTATTTTTTAAGTCCCACATGAAGGACGTGGATTGGCTTGGTGAGAGTATATGCTGAGCTGTGGAGAACTCAAGCAACCTACCACACCCTGAAGGGCAGACTGTCCTAAGACCGGGTGACGTGCGAGGAACCAAACAGGCTTACAGGGTTAGCGAGCTGGCATGTCCAAGATACAAAGTTAAGAAGGACGCGTACTGTACAAGTTTTACTGCACTTCAGCCGTGATTCACCAACGAGTTTCAGGTTTCAGCCACTAACACACACACACACACACACACACACACACACACACACACACACACACACACACACACACACACACACACACACACACACACACACACACAGGTACTCACACACACACACACACACACACACACACACACACACACACACACAGGTACTACAAACACTGCAGAGAACATTTCACCTTCATGAAGAACTCTGATGCTTCACACTGAGGGACCTGCTGCTATCTGGATAAACCTCAACATCATACCGTCATCTCTCTCTCACTCTCTCCCTCTGTTTGCATGCTCAGAGTCATCACCTGCTGCTCCCTATTGCTTACTTTTTCCACTTGCTATATACACCACTCCATTCGCCCGCTAAGCTTTAGTAGTTAAAAGTGCACTCCAACTTAAGAGAACCAGAAGGTCTTTACTACTCATAGCGGACCGGCAACAAGTTTACCGGAGATGCATTCAACTGCTGCAATGAATGGTGGTTCTGGTAAATGATGGTTCTAGTTAATGGTGGTTCTGGTAAAGGGTGGTTCTAGTCCAAGGCCGACATCTAAAGGCCTGGAAACAGCCAGGCAACGTTAGAATCAGCTAAGTGGAGAACTGTCTGTTCCATCGGCTCACAGCTCTTGTTAATAGTATCACCTAAACACACCGCATAGACCATGGCTGACGGCCAACACACACACACACACACACACACACACACACACACACACACACACACACACACACACACACACACACACACACACACACACACACACACACACACACACACACACACACACACACACACACACACACACGTTGGACCCACCAAACCAGACATCATTGCATGTGCTACCGGACATGACAGTCAAGGTCTTTCTGAACCTTCCCGATATCAACAAAACAATTTGTGAAAGCAACTAATGAGTCAAATCATCTGGAGGCCCACCACTCCTGGGATAGGATCTCTGTCTGCTTTGCTCACT
The DNA here is from genome assembly GCF_031168955.1 of Gadus macrocephalus. Taxonomy (NCBI): domain Eukaryota; kingdom Metazoa; phylum Chordata; class Actinopteri; order Gadiformes; family Gadidae; genus Gadus; species Gadus macrocephalus. The sequence goes on from NC_082393.1 coordinate 26,115,248, forward strand.
CCTGTCTCTCTCCTCCTTCTTTTCTATTCTCTGAACAGCCAATCAGAGAGATCTCTCTCCCCGTCACCAGATCTAACCGGCCTAATCGGCCAAAAAGCCACCGACGAGTCACGACTGGAGACCGTCGGCCTTCAGACTAAACCCGGCAGCCTTCATCACAGTCTGGGGAAGTGGCCCCCTGAGAAGTTGCCACGGTAACAGGGAATCAGTTGAACTGCTCCAAACCAAGCCTTGAGCCTTTCATGAAAACCAGACAGTCTTTTGGGTTGCATGTCATGGTTAACCCTTCCTCTTTTTTTAAGCAGAGGGCATTCTAACTCCAGCAGAAGGCTGCAGCAAGATGAGTGCAGAAGATATCCTTGATTATGACATCACACCCATCCATGATCCGACAACACTGACAAGCTTGATAAAAGGTATTTGTGCATTAAGGAATTAAATCAACCTATCCACTGATGGATTCTTTAAGTACCCCATTTTGCATGGATAATGCTTTTCCCTTGTATTACAGCATAAAAACATATGAAGATTAGTGAATCCTTTATGGTTAACCCAGTCACCATCCTCCCCTCATCATCACTAGATCCCATTCATCAAAATGTATATAAATCCATTACTATCGCTAAGTTATCCTCATCATCTTCATCCTTATCCTCTTTATCATCCTCATCATCATGCTCACTGCTCTAATGATCCTCTTCACTGCTATTATAACTTTCTATGTAAATCCACAGCAGTTACAATAAAGGAGATAGATGCATGCATGCCATCCTAATGTGTGTGTGTGTGTGTGTGTGTGTGTGTGTGTGTGTGTGTGTGTGTGTGTGTGTGTGTGTGTGTGTGTGTGTGTGTGTGTGTGTGTGTGTGTGTGTGTGTGTGTGTGTGTGTGTTGTGTGCGCGTGCGTGTGCGTGCGTGCGTCTGCATCTCTCAAGTCGTGACAGAAGGATATTCTCGCCACAGGCTCTCGGAGACAAATTGAGAGCCGTCTGTCATTGGGTCCCGGGCGGAGACACTTGACTCTGCCACTCCGGTACTCCATCTCACTCCCAACCCAGCGGTAAGGACCTGGGCCGACACTGCCTGCTCCTCTTAACAGCCAGCCTCCCATTAAGAGGACGGAGTGAGGGTCGGTCCTACTCTCTCTTTCAGTTCTTCTTTTTAAGGTTTTATCGTAGTGAGTAAAACATGAAGGTGTGGAAGTGAGAGGGAAGACATGCAGGAAAGGACCACGGGCAGGAATCGAACCCGGGTCGCTGCGGTCAGGAGTCACTGGGCCTTCATGGTACGCGCTCTACCCGGTGAACCACCGGGGGCGCCCACAATTCTAGTCGTTTCTTTCTTCTTTTTTTAGTAGATATTTTTCTGGTCAAGATCTCCTTAAAGCTGTTGTAAGATTTGAGAGGCGTAAGGAGACAGAGAGCAGAACAGAGCTCTGGTCATTGGGTGATCTGGTTCTTTGGATTTTGAATCTAAACGACCAGAGAAACGTTCCCTCCCTCTCTGTTGCCTCCATCACTGCTGTTGATAAGTGATAAGTGACAGGCAGGATGGATTCAACGAACAATGAGGGCATACAGGGGGTAACTCAGTCAAACATATACCGTTATTAGTGAAATTGTCACATTTCACTGATAAATATTTGATGAACGGATACGGCAGCTCTAACAAACAATACATGCGCGTTATCCTGATACAGAGAGGGCAAGAGTTGAGGCTATAAAGCGCTCCACTCCAGGGTCCTTCCAGTATTTCGGCGTATAATCCCAATGTGTAGGCGACGTGCATGCAAAGAGACTGCATGAATAGTTAATCAGCTCTGCCTATCGCATTCTATATTCCAGTAGCCTGCCATGCTCGCTGCCATGCTTGCTCAGCGCTACAGGCATTGCGATGGACACCTAAAGAGCCACTGGACCCCTGGGAGCTGGCCTATATAAGACCCAAGGAGGTCGACAGAGCCATACAGCCGCGCCACGATAATGAGGGACAGAGTCGTACAGCACAACGTTGACCGATCTCTTAATACAACGAAAGGTGGGTTGCTGTCAACATACACCGAACAAAAAGAAACACACACACAAACATACACACACAGGCATGGACTAAGGAAGAGGAGTAAGGAGTAAGGAAAGGGGGGGGGGGGGGTTACAGCTGGAATTACAAGCGTGTTGGAATAGAAATAAGCCCAGTCAGCATTCCACAATGGGGCTGCTTCCTCACTCTTCTCCACACACACACACACACACACACACACACACACACACACACACACACACACACACACACACACACACACACACACACACACACACACACACACACTAGGTTTGATGTTGATCAGCCAGTACAAGCCAGATCCTAATCTTCCCTCTAGTGACATCACAAGTGGGAGTGTCCACCCCGATGTACGGTGGCACTTATTCATTGTCTACAAATGTATATTAATGTTATGCTAATGATTAGATCACTCTTTACAGAAGGCTTATGAATTACTTATCACTGAATGTTAATATAAAGTGTTAGCCTTTATTCTCCCGTGTAGCTAGGAGTGCTTTGCACACGTCAGTGCCCACAGCGAGCCCAGAGACTCCGGCTCTAATGTGGGGCTGCTCAGAAACTGTCAAACTAAATAATGACACCAGAGTCTTGGAGAAACATGGCCAACTCCAGTCAACCGCTCCTTCATCATTTCTTACTCATCATCTGATCGGCCTGTCCAAGATGGTTACCTTTTCCCACTGTTTCTGATACGGCCGTGCTGTAAGTGTCAAGCGACCCTGTTTGGTTTACAACATAATGCTCTGCCTATATTTAGTATGAATTCCTTTGGCAGATTCTCAATAGGTGACCTAAGGTGCAGGCCGGGGTTAGACCTCTCGCTCTCGGACGCGTTCAAGGATGAGGCACTGTGGACATGGGATCAAAGCCCATCCCTTCAGGCTGGGGGTCACTCTAGTCACGGCACTGCCCTCTCACAACACGGCTCAGAGTGCACGCCCTGCGGTCACGGAACACACTCTGTGGTCCATTTCAAGACGTTAAGAGGCTGAAAAGGCTGCAATAGACGTAACGATGTTCAGTGTTAGAATGCAGTGTTTCCCCCAGCACTGTATGGTCAAGGCGGCGGCCTTAGCAACAACAGGGCCCCGCCTTGACTACCAATGTATAATCATTTTTTAATTATTATGCGTTAACAAAGTACAAAACTCCCGTAGGGAAAGATAACATACTTCAATCGGGTACAAAAAATAAAGATAAATAATGCATCGGTGATACTGTTCAAAACAATGGTCGTTTGAACTGAAACGCTCACCCCCGGCTCTTTGACATTTTCTGGCTGAAACACTGGACTAGATATTTATGATAATTTATAATATTTATAACAAATGATCCATGTTAAAATCCAAATGGAAATTCTGTGTTTCAAACAGCTACAATTATTGGTCAATATGAAATTACTACACTATTCGTTACTAAATATAGTAATTATATATAAATACTTCACTATATACAGCCTGGTTAATTCTCCCTTTGGTCAGGAATCATCACTTTAAACCAAAGAGATCACAGCAGAAGGGAGGCAGTTTATCACCAGCACTGGTTATTTCTGTGGCAACACTTTGTCAACAAACGTGAACGTGAACGGTCACAAACAACGTGACATGCTTAAGTGTGTCATCCCAAAAGCATTTGCCCTTTAAAAAGTAGGAATTACTTAAACCTTAATCACGAGGGTCTCTTGATCTTCAACATATCAACCCGACAATAAAACCTCTTTAATCTCTTAATCCATCCTCATGTCTGGATGTCAGTAGGGACATCATGTGTTGCCAAACTTATCCTACACTTCCCAGCTGACCGTGTGTGATATGAGTGTACGTTTAAGATGAGTGTGGGGTGATGGATAGTTACCAAGGAATACCACTTACTGGAAGACAGAGGAAATGTGTGATGGTGATAGTAGTAGGAGCAGGTGGTCAAAGTAAAACAAGTAAAAGCAAAAGCAATACGTGGCTGTATCCATAATATATGTAAAAATAACCAACGTAGCTAACTTTCTTAAGGTAATCACCAATGAAAGAGATGTCCAACAATGGTAAGCTTTTAAAACCCTGAAACACATTGATAGAGAATTGGACTTTAAAGGAACAGTAGGTACGATTGAAGAGCTATTTTTGGAGTGTAACTTGTTTGAAATAGCAGAGCCATATGGTTTTCTTACATGACATTGGACAGATCCTTTCCGTATTAAAGTATGGGAGAGTATCCACAATGTAGTGCGCATCCTTGAGCAAGATACCCATAGCTGCTCCTTATAACGTCATAATTAACTGAAAATAATACAGAGTAAACCCCTACTAAGAATATATATATACACTAACCCTAGGCTACTAATTATGGGTCTGCTCGTTTTACTAGGTCACATGCGTGATATCTTCAGTAAGGGCATTTTTCAGCACCAATTACTCAAAGTTTGGGCTTGCGTACTTCAGCTTATTCAGTCTTGGCAATTTCCAATTTCTGCATTCTGTTGAAAATGGGCCGAGACAGAACGCATCCAGGCGTTGGCAGTTTGCTTACCGTTGTGACTATCTCGGGTCATAACAGCAGCCGAGCCATAATGAATGTGTCATAAGCCAAACCTTTGTCTGCCGGTGATGACGCCTCTTTCACACAATGGCCGGGGTGCTTCTGTGGGGAAGGGTTGTAGGCCGATGACCCCACTGGGTCACACCGTTAAGGTGTCACTGACAAACAAGCAGCTATGCAGACACACACTGAGCCAATGCACCGTGTTCAGACTAGAACAAGTCCGACCACAGACTCTGCTAGTCCACAACGTTAGAAGTGATGCATAATCAGAAGATCACATTTTGGTATAATTAGATAAGAGTATGAACTTGGGATTCATCATTTGATGGAACACAAAAATGGAGCACAAAATTATAGATAATGAAGTAGTTTTGGTTGTTCAAGCAGTAATGAGGCTTTTTTTTTTGCCTCAATACATAAATATTATTTTTTTTCTCCTTCAGAAAGGTCATCTATTGGTGATGTAATAATTTTATCAAAATTAAAAGGACATCTTTAGAACCCAACTCAAAATATGTTGTGGATGTTTTCGTTTGAAATTCACAATCATCATCAACAAGTCCGTCATTACGAAGATTATGAGCCAGATGTTCGGTATTATATTCATCACTGCCCTCACCGCCATCATCATCATCTTCCTAAACCTCTTATTCGTCACTCCCCCCCCCCCCCCCCAACTCCATCGAAGTGACACCATCAATCATCCCCTCACTGATTCCTCTCCCCCCGGACCATCACCATGACACTGGCAGCTGGTTCCATGGACACTGTCACTAGGCAACCAGCAGCATCATCAGCAGCAGCAGAGAGCCCACAGCAGAAGAGCATACCAACATCTGCTCTCCTCTGCTGGCATCTGACCAAACACCTTAAAGCAACTCGCCCTATGTTTTAGACTGGGTTGAGTTTTGTTCTTACATCATCCCAAATGCTTCCAACAATATTCAAACCCAGAGAAATACGCCGTTGTATTCAAGGTAACGAGGTTTCGGTTGGAGAGGTTGCATGTCCATGTCGTCATATCGCCTTTACCCCTAACTTTTTGGGGAACACACACAAACAGGAATCCAGGAGAGACCTTATTTCCATGTTTTTAATATGGATACAGCTGACTACGTTTGCTACCATGAAAAGTGGCTCAGGGCAGCCACTAAGCTAATGCACACACAAAGAATTCACTTGTAAGTACAGTAGAGTCGAATGCTATAGGAAAATCTGTTACGTTCAACATGTTCATTACGTTATTTTTAGTGGGACTGCTTTGACCACGGCTAACAGGGCTGGGACACCCCATATCTACGGCTGTTTGGGTAGTTTAACCATCCATCGGTAAGTCAGAAAATTAACGCAATGTTTGCGGCCATTTCATTCGAATGAAATGACACAACGTGAAAAAATGTGACCAAAGATCCCGTGCTACTTCATGACGTCATCAAACTATAGAATATTGTTTTGATTAAGATACCCCAAGCGGCAGAACTTACATATTACGTCTTAAGACAGGGAAATTATTTGAATTATCTGTAAAATGTATATTTGTGTGTCCTGTTTCTCTCTCTATTCTGATTTGTGATAAGCAAGTGTTTAGAGTGTTATCAACTATGTTTGTCCACTTATTTTCATCTCTGAGCTGCATGAATAAATCATTTCTCCATCTAACCACATGTGGTGCACGTGGCTTAGCGTGATCGGGGACTCGGTGTCACCGTGACATAACAGCGCAGGAACAACTCTTCTGCGTGAACGTGAGAAGTGACGGAACGCTCTGAGGGGCGGTGGAGAGCGTCATTCAATCAGTGATGCAGAGAGAGACAGCTCTCTGCACTCTGGACGGGCTGGTTACCCTTTGGTCACAACAACAGTGAATGCATTGATGGTCATGCAGCATGCTAAGGGTTCCCAACAGACACAACTGGAGGATGTTTTATGACCGGGGATGCTACTGTATGAACGTCCGCTGTTACAGAGTCGGAGGCTTTGGTCCCATCAATCATGGCAGATAAGACGAACACTTATCTTATCTTCCATTATAGACATAGGGGCAAAACAAGGGAGAGCATCAGGTTCCCGTTGAACTACAAATAAAGGTATGGACGACAGTAGAACCACTCAAATCAAGCAGCAATCAAGGCACGACGTCTGCAAACTTTCCTAACCAACCTTCTTACCAGCGAATAGTGTTACAAATGGACTGCAACAAAACAGGTCTGCTGTCATAAACACACCTAACACAGTTGTGTAGTTATGTAATGTCTCTAAGCTATAAAACAAATAGCTGATTTCCACCAATAGCAGAAATACCTCGAGGTGAAGTGGATTTAACAGGTGTGAGTGTGAGTACATGCTTGGGCCATGTTGGCTTGGGAACATCACCAGGTAGGCTATGTTATTGAAGACATCTGCAAGGATAACTTCATAGCTGATCTAACACAACGAGTTTGAACGTCTAGTGACACACTACATAGGCTATAGGCTACAACAGCGTTTATGCCTATCATTTCACTTTGCTTCTCCTGAGCCTAGCGGGCTCCTAATCAACTCCACTCGATAGGCCTTTTGAATGGTCGCCCCTGCCATCTTAAGTATGTGAGAAAAAATACACTTCATAAAAAAAGTATCACACCATTGTCCATGGTCAGACGTCTATCGCTTTGGCGCCAATTTTTGCGCATACTGTTACGTCCGGCCTGTACATTATTTCAGCAATTGTCTAAATAGAATAATGTTTCTAAATTGTTGATTTTTTTAAAAGCTGCTGAGAACCACAGAGCATGAAGGTGGCACCAATGGGCGGATGAAACGCAGTCCTCGACTCACTTACGTTGCAAAGTAGAATAGTGATCCATCTGGCAGGCTCCTTGTGGGGCTCTGCAGGTCTCCGGTAACAATCCGCTCCTGGCTGCCCCAGAAACCGTAGTAGCCTCGGTACCGGGTGACTTTCTTTTTTCTGTCTATTGTAAGGAACCGCTCGACTGTTGAGAGCCAACAATAACCACCAGCGATCCGTTTTCCACCCGCACACAGCGCCTCTCTCCCGCGGTGAGATCACTCAGTATGCACCGCATCTTCATTCCCGTTCAATGATACCAGCGGATGATGCACGAAGGATATTATCCAAGCAGCTATATACAGTCCTTTTACGTAATGTGGCATCGAACATTTCATTAAGACCTGAATGATTCTGCAGGCGATTCGTTTTAAATCTTCAACAGATTCCTTCATTCGTTGAAAGGCAGTTTCTTCCCTCCACCAAAGATACGTTCCTGCTCCTCCTCCTCCAAAGAAATTAATTAATTAAGACAGTGGTCGACAGCTCGCCCTGCACACAGTAATCACGCAGAGGCTACATCACAGCACGGGAGTCACATGTGGAGATGAATCCCTGACTGAATCTCTGCCGGGATCAAATACATTCCGCTTTCAAAAGGCGATGCCCATCCCCGCCATCTGAACCACCTCTCCCTGCAGCCGAGGAGGAGAGAGACGGAGGAAGACGAGGAGAGAGAGAGAGAGAGAGAGAGAGAGAGAGAGAGAGAGAGAGAGAGAGAGAGAGAGAGAGAGAGAGAGAGAGAGAGCGAGAGCGAGGGAAAATTGTGTTGCTTGTGTGTGCGGAACATGCATGAGCATTTATAAAGAAATAATAAAAAAAAAAAAATGAGATCAACTTTACTTTAGGACTTTGCGAATGTAGGAATGTATGTGTGTGTGTGTGTGTGTGTGTGTGTGTGTGTGTGTGTGTGTGTGTGTGTGTGTGTGTGTGTGTGTGTGTGTGTGTGTGTGTGTGTGTGTGTGTGTGTGTGTGTGTGTGTGTGTGTGTGTGTGTGTGTGTGTATGTGAATGCAAGTTCCAACACACCGACCAACACACACACAAACGTGGACCAAGGCTACATCCAAACATGGCTATAAAAGAAAGCACCTCTCTCAGAGAGAAATTTTAAAAGGTAAGTGAAAAGTGTATTTGGTTTACAGAAAAGTGTATTGTGGAAGATGTGGAAATCGATCCTAAACATGACCCTAACCTCCTTCAAAGGCAGTTCAAGTTCTGAAGTGTAATGATGTAGTCTAGTGCAGAGCGCTCTAGTAGTTCATGGTCATTCCTCCAAAGCAAATGACAGAGTATCCTTGTGCCATCTGGCTGATCTGGCAGCAGAGACGAGGCTCCAGTTAAACCCAGTCTGCGACGCCGGGCTTCTCCCAGATCTGGGGAGATTACCACTAGTCTGTCGTCAAACGGTTCTGGAATCAGCAGCCAGACCAGCCTCCCACCAGTCAGCAAGTCATCCAGTCAAGACAGTCCACAATCTGTTCTGAATGTCTGCAATTCAGTCTCTATGTCCCATGTGTTTGTGTGTGTCCACGTGTGCCTTTGGGCCTGTGCGTGTGTGCGTGCGTGTTGGCCAGATTGTCTACATGTCTGTGTGTGTGTGTGTGTGTGTGTGTGTGTGTGTGTGTGTGTGTGTGTGTGTGTGTGTGTGTGTGTGTGTGTGTGTGTGTGTGTGTGTGTGTGTGTGTGTGTGTGTGTGTGTGTGTGTGTGGTTAGTGTGTGTGTCTATGTGACTTTGAGTATATGTGTTTCAGACATGTCAGATTCTAACTCTCGACTGTGGTTTACTCCTCTTTCATTTTATTTTTACGTTTCTTTCTGACCTTACTGTTCCAAATCCCAGTTAAGTCAAACCACTTTAACTTCAAAGACTCAAAGTGTTGTTATTTGGCAACCCGACTGGGCCAAAACCCTGCCTATGGGCATACAATCTTGTAGAGGTTGGCATGGACAGTAAGTCAAATGACTGGTTTACTAGCTTTAAGGAAACATTATACCTTAACTTTTAGGCCCTAAAAACCTAGTTCCTAACAGTGAGCACAAAAGTATATTATTTTATTTCAGAAAAAGGAATTTTGTTATTTAAAAAAATAAAAAATCTATTAACAAAATGGATGTTGGTAGGGAAGCACAAACACTGATACACACACACACGCACACACACACGCGCTCACACACGCGCAAACACCTATGCCTTGGAAGCCAATGTGCCTGCTCTCTAGAGTGGATCGAGCAGGCATCTGAAGGAAACACAAGAGAAATGATTGGAGGAATTGTTGGCTGCGGTAAAAATGTTCAATGAGCTGATGTTGCCAAGCAACAAACACCACAACAGGTACAGAGGGCAATATGCTCTGCATCAAAATATCTTTAGGAACTATTTTGAAGTCTTTGTTCATGTGTACATGGGCTTCAAAATAGTTCACAAAGTCAACCTGTTGTGGTCTTTAAAAGTTCATGATTGCCTAGTATATTCTGGGTCCTTTATTGTCAACTTAAGCCCAGTTCAGACCAAAGATTCACCTTGCAACGGCTTGCAACTCGCAACTCCTTGCAACGCCTTGCAACTCGCAACTCCTTGCAACGCCTTGCAACGCCTTGCAACGAGACGGGCTGCGACGTTCTAAAACTGGGCAGTTCACACCGGCTGCAACGCGCTGCAACGGGCTGCGACGCTAGGTGGTTTCCATAGCAACTGTGAACGCTCTGGCACAGCTGAGAGCCGCAACATCATCATTTGCGTAGGTTAGGGATTAGTTAGGTTTGCGATTAGTTTTCTTTTTATTTTACTTGAGAGTAGGCTAGAGTTACTAAGTTTTGTCATTCTCCACTACATCTGCATTGGAGTAAATAGCTGGAGCTTACAGTTAGTTTAGATTACCCGTTGTTGGATACATTGCATTTTCCGTTAGTTGAATTTCAGATTGATCTGTCTTAGTTCACCATCGGCTCAACTACTTGGAGATGGATAACTTAATTATAAACAGGCCTAATTATGTTAGTGAGAGTGAAATGGTCGCAGTTTTTGCTGTGGCTTTAATCATGAAAAGGAGAAGACGGCGAGTTATAAAGCCAAGAATATGGAGCGGCAGTTGGGTACTTCAGCGGCAGAAACAGGGTGCCTACGCCAATCTGGACAACTTACATCTGACGTCGGCTCGACTTCGGATCTTTTTAAGCTGGAGTGGACAGTACGGTACCGGGACGGAGTAAGGCCGTGACGTACAAGTTGTTCTGTGCTGTGATTGGCTGAAGAGGAATAGTTAAATCGCCGCGTTCTAAAACTGGACCTTGCGATTTGACATGTTCAATCTCTGGCGACTCCTTGCAACGCCTTGCGACGCCTTGCAACTCCTTGCAACTCCTTGCAACGGCTTGCAACGACCCGTTCACACCGCCCCTGCGACGTTCTAAAACCGTCTCGTTGCAAGCCGTTGCAAGCCGTTGCAAGGTGAATCTTTGGTCTGAACTGGGCTTTAAGTGAAAAAGGCATTTATTCGTAACAGTTTATTATCAGTAGTTTGCTGGGTTCAAACGTCACATAACTAACGGTACATTTGAGTTTTCTGACATGAATTGGAGGAGATTCCAGTGTTCAGATCAGACCGAACCCGAGCAAAGCTATTTACTGTAGAGTTCCTTAGGTTTTTAAGTGTGAGAGAGAAAGCAGTAAGGCATTTTCGTGGTGTGACAGAAAAGTAATTTCATGGGCAGTGGAATCAAATATGAATTATAGTGATGATATGGTGGGTCAGGGGGTTCGCATTGCAGACTCTCCAAAGGCCACAGTTACTTTTCAAATCGTTTTCAGCAATCGCGCTAAAGGCAGGATGCAACTTATTTCTTGCGACTGTGGCCTCTCAGAGCCCTGTTACATTGTCCCGAGCACCAAGAGGCAAATTGAGGGACACCTACTCCTGGTCGGTAGCAACTTAATATCTGGTTGTAGGAACATTACTTGGAACAGAGGAACAGATCATTCAGAAACGATCAAACGCCTGTGCGCGCACACACACACACACACACACACACACACACACACACACACACACACACACACACACACACACACACACACACACACACACACACACACACACACACACACACACACACACACACACACACACACACACACACACACAGGCACACACAGGCACACACATCTTCTCCCTCCAGCAAGGGCTATATAGGTGAATGATCCATTGAGAGTTCTGTGTAATTCAGCTGTTTACAAATAATTTTCTGAATAATAAGTGATAGATGGGAGTACTTTTCTGAGAGTCACAGCTAACCCAAAAGGTGTGGGCTAGGACCATGCTCACACAGCTGGGTATGCATGCAGCACTGCACTTAACCTGCTCTGTTAAACACATCCAAAACACATCGACAGCCTCATTTACATATTTCAGCTCAAGTCCTCTTTCTTTTAGCAATTAGTGCTTTCGTTTCCCTGCTCGGTCGTTACATCTCCCCTCTCCCTCAAATAGGCGTATTCTCTAGCACTGATGCTTGGTAAATAGAAATAGGCCTGGTATTGTTTAGTTTATGAACACAAAGTTCCTTGATCATCTATTACTTGGTTATGACGCTAAAATCATCTAATCCAATTGAAAACAAGTAAAATCACAGAGAATGGATGAAAGATGTGGCCTTCACTAGTCCTTAGGCAGAGGGAATAACATGTTAGCTCACCTGTTCGACTTCCGTTATGTTAACCTAAACGTTCCCTATCGCAGCAACTGCAAACTATTCCTTATGGGGCTGTGTTTATCAAATAATCAGTATGATAGTGGAGTGAAAGGAATCCCAGAGGAATAAAATGTACTATATGTAAAACACATTCTATCCACAAGATATAGAGCCCAAGGGATGCAAAAGTATATATGGGGTAAAGTCCCCTTCCTTATGCGGTGATATCAGTGCTTGAGGGTGCTTATGGAACCATAAGGGGCTAACACCACTTTATTCTGCCAACCCTCTACATGAGACAAGGAGCATGTGCCTTTGATGGAATGGTTATCACCTTCACTTGCAACAAACAATTGCCCTTTTCAGAAGGACAATCTTTAGGTCCTCCGGTCGAAGAGGATCAAACAGAGTCCCTGCCCAAATGCAGGGACTGCTATCCTATGACAAACTGAATCTGATGTTGGCTTCAGTGTATGCAGGCTGGTCTAATACAACATTTGTATGATATTCCAGCCCAAACATGCCCCAACACGTCCATGCCTACTAGTGGGGCTGGTGAAGTCAAGACAAATCAGTTGTATTTGTTTAGCCCTTCATGATACAGTCTCAAAGGGCTTTACAGGTCATGTATTGCTACAACTCAAGGTCGTCCACAACCTAAGTGCACTTAGGCTTTATCCCTGTCTAAAACCAGAGTGGACAGTCTCTCTAAGGCAGGTCCACCTCCGCTAGGTCGAACGCCATCAGATCTCTGGCATGAGGATGAGGTCTGCGGCCTCAGGCACACCCAGACTTCAGGTGGGACAAAACCCGGTGGGCCAAATCCCGGAGTCTGAAGAAAGTTCTGCTGTAACCCCAGCAGAAGTGTCCAGGGCTGCAACCCGCCCTGGACTGATACAGGTCATCACTGAGGTCTTGGGGCCTGGGAGGATACTCTGGAAGCGACAGCAGAGCTGAATGTATTCATACACAGGATGAGGAGAGAAGGTCGGTCCAGGGAGCAGGCTGGCCGCTGATATTCAGTCAATTGCAAAGACATTTCTGCTATGCCGAACTCCTGCATAATGTCAGAATATAGCTTTATGATGGACGAGAAACACAGCAGAACAGCAGGAAGTCTTACCTAAAGGTCTTCTGCCTGTCAATGGGAAATATCCATGGTTGCCATAGAAACATGTCGTGAACATTGCGCCTACCCCCATTACCATATACTTTGTCAACTGTTATTGTGGATTTGGGCAGACAAGTCACTGATTGGCTGCGCTGCACGGCCAACATTTGAAACGTCACAAATATAAATGAATTCACGCCCACCTGCATTGGTCCTTAAAGGGTGAACTTTACCCGTCCCTGCATCTCTCTACCATAAACCATAAAGTTCACATTTGGAAGCTTTTTCTACGGTACGCAACATAAAATGATTCACAGGGACTCTTCAAACCACCAAGATGCTCAACCTTATTGGAACTCAGTAAAGACAGTGAACCAGACACCGTACGTGCGGGTAATACCACATTAATACCACTTAATTCACAAAAGACTTGATAAAAATAATCATGAGTCATCCTCAATCAACAGACCAAGCTTGTTTGCCACTGAGTCGTTAAAGTGCTGCATGACATTCAATTATCCAACCAATGGCGTGTGTCTGGAGAACACTCAGGGGTGGGAGCAGGGAGTGAGAGAGGTCGGCGAGGAGGCCGGAGTGAGTCTTCGACATTTGAATTCATGCTGATTTCACTGATTTCACATTTGAAATCACAGTTGACTGGCTGTTTGCGTTCCTGGACCCCAGGCAGCCACCAAGCCCATGCCAGGCTGTATACGTGTGTAGAAAGCACACTTTGGATTGGTTTGTGTTTAGCAGGCGGACGTATGCGAGATACTCGATTATGTTTTACGAGTAGAAAATTAAAACAAACATTAAAGCTTAACGTAATATGGTTCTGTGTTAGTTCCAATTGAGAATAATATCTTTCCAATGTACAAAAAGTGGTACGAGCATTATCGAGAGATGGAAGGTGTCCTTCACTGTTGAGGCCTTTTCCTAAACAACCAAGATGGCTGCCGCTGAAGTCTCACACATGTTGTTGCTGTGATTGGTTGTTGGTCTAGCGGCGTCTTGGCCTGTTGTAGCCTCCGTAGATAATGCCCCTTGAAAATCAAAAAGCTCTGGACTAATATGCATTTGCAAATTGGTCTCCTGATGTCAGACTACTGACAACAAGGTTGCTATGGTGATCATAAGGTAATGTAGTCTTCTCGCATACAAACTGCTCTCTAAAATAATACAATCTCTCATATTTGATGATTATTCTCACCACTGGGTCGACAATGAAGCCTGCTCACACTAATACAGCGCAGAAGTAATAGTTATGGTATCTCTCTATCTCCTTCACTCTGAGGAGTATGTTCAGCATACTGCATTATGCCTTATATGGCATTTTGTGAATGGGTGTTGCTAGGTAACTGGGGTGCAGTAAAGTGTGGCCACTGTTGGTTCTCGCATGCAAAATCATTGAGACAACATTCTAAAGCGCTAACCACTTTAGAATGCTGTTGGGAAATCAGTGGAACGAGCTGACCAGAGAAAGCACCTACCTATACAACGCTAAGGAAAAGTTTTCATATATAAAGCACTCCTTAATAAAATAATAATAAGATGTGATGAAGGGGGGGGGATCCACTGAGGGTGATGCACACACACACTGCGCATGAGACAGGAACAGCAGGCCACAAATAGAAGTGGGGATATGAAACAAACACAGTGTGGCCCCCAAACGCATCCGAGCAGCAGTTCCAACGAGCATAAAAAGATTCAGATTCCCAGAGCTCACTGCTAATGGTGGATTCAAGTCCACACGCAACAGCCCAGAGGATCCGTATGTTAGAGCAGTGAAACACCTTCATAGAATATCTGTGTATCTGTTTCACAAGGTAGCAGCCGACTTAAAGAGTAGCTACAATTCCAACGGAAATAGGCTCTTGCTGCAGACATTGACGTGTGCATAGTACACCTCAGCTCTTCATCATGGCATGCAAGATGATCAGTTGGCTGGTACACAATGTCAAGATGTTTATTTCTCTCCATGTCGCCTTTTTTACAGCAGCTGAATCTGTATGCTGCTTCTCCGTGTCCAAAACACAGTTTTCAGCTTAAAGTGACAGTGGCAGTGCCGAGAGCCCAGGCACACGAGTCTCAGGGCGGCTCTCAAATGCTCAGTCTTTTCCCAATCTGTTCACTGCATTGTAGCAAGCTTGGAGCAACACACACAGAAACACACACCCTCTCTCTCTGACACATACACAATCTCTCTTACACACACACACACACACACACAAGTATACACATACACACACTTGCACACAAGTACACAAGTACACACGCACGCACACAAGTACACAAGTACACAAGTACACACACACACACACACACACACACACACACACACACACACACACACACACACACACACACACACACACACACACACACACACACACACACACACACACACACCCTCCCTCCCTTCTCTTCTCATGGCCCAGATGGTCAGAGCAAATATAAATTCTTGTAACTATCAAGCTGGACGTCTTTGTTAATGAGCACGGTGCCTGGTGTCCTGACCTTGCTTTTGTGTGTGGCAGACATCCAGACCATGTAAAGAACAGTACACAGGTTTAACCCATATTGGGTTGCTGTATTGAGATTAGAACATGTGTATGCATAGATTAACCATGCATGAATGAATGGTGAAATATGTGTGTGTAATTGAGTGCAATGGTTACTGATTGTGAAAGGTGAACAAGTAAAAGTAATAATCTCTGAATGGCCTAATGCTAGATCGCGGGCATAACTCCGCACCTTCCTCCATCATTTAGAGCCGGCTGTGCAAACCCACCCAGGTCCCTCTCTGCGTTGAGCAGAGCATCCATTCATATTCATACTCATTTATATTGATGGAGGTGGAGGATGATCTGAGCCAGCTACACAGGAAGCTTGGCAACTTCTTTTTAATATTTTATCTTGGAAAAGGAAAGAATAAACCAAATGAATGCAGTGTGAATGATGCCACGTTTTGAGCTGGTTTATAAAATGGGGTGTTCTGGTGTTAAAAGCTGCACTTAGTTTGGAAATAATTAAAACCTTCCCTTTCCCCCCCATGTCAACTCAGCCTCAACAAAGAGGTCGTGGTCAGGTCATGGGTGTTGAGCTGAAGCCTGAAGGAGATGGTTTTATGTTAATATGTTACGTTTATATATTTGTATCATGATAAAAAAGAAAGATGAATGTTGGGTGAAAAAGGAGGCAATCATTTGAGTCTTAACAGATCTTTGGGTAAAATGCTGATTTTAAACGTCAAATGAATAAGATTGCAAGCAAAAAAATAAATGAATTGATGGTGCCGTCAAAGTGACGTAAAAGGACCTGAATAACAGCCTAAATATACTCACTGTCCTCCGCTAAGATTTAGCGTAGTCTAACCTGATTCTCCAGGCCATATTATTCAATACATGGGGATCAATGATGGCTGATTAGTTGTGGCTATTGCGTGGTCTAAGCGCTGTAAGAGCGACTAGTTCAGGGTTTTCCACAGTCGAGCGACCGCCTCGACCAACAAACTTCTCACCCACAACGACATGTGCGCGTCCGTTCACATCATCTGCATCATCTTAAAATATAGATGACTAAATATACAGTAATTAATACATAATGAACTCAATCAGTGGCCGGTTTCTGTGTAGGTGGACAGCTCAGTGACGCACTACCAGGACAAATCCCCACCTCCATAAAGGCATTCGAAGCGTTTGACGTGTTAACAATTTTAATGATATTCTGTTTTCATTAAAATTACTTTTTCGACTTTTCCCTTGCTTTAGACGGTTATATGGCGTATGTTGACATGCTTTATGTCTGCTAAGCTAGAAAAATTGAAGTCTGAGTCAGGGGGAGTATTCGTGCCCACGAGATCGCCCCTCAATAAGAGCAGGAAACAGCATGTCTCAAGCTGTACTTCCGTAACAGTGTGACGTCAGACTATGCAGGGGGCGGTGCTGAGGTACAGAAGTCCCGCCTCCTGGCTACCAGCAATATTTAAAATTTCTCAGGGTTGGGAATTTTGACTACACGCGTGCAAAGCGTTCGACCAATCGCAGCAGGCAGGACTACCCGTGAGAAGGGCCTTAAAGCGACATGATACAAAAACAGAACGATTCTGAAAGATTCTGAAAATGTTTTGCAGAAGTGAACAGTGTGAGAATAATCAGGGGTATTTCTGTAACCCTATTCTAGTAGTACACCCAAATGCATTCATTTAGCATTAAAAAGCAAAAAATGGGATCTTTAAATACATGCGAGTGATCCGTTTCAGTGTACAGAACGAATGCAATCGTTTTATTTCTGTGCATCTCTCTCTCTCATACTCACTCAGTCCCTCTCCTCCCTCCTATATATATATATATATATATATATAATTTTAATGCTCTCACTCACTCTCTGGCTCTCTTTCTTTGTATCCCTCCTTCTTGTGCGCTCTCTCTCTCTCTCTCTGCTCGCTAACCTTCTTATATTCTGTCATGCGTGTCATGAAAGAGGCCCTCTTTGCATCACAATGACAATGTGGCAAATCGCAGCATGAGACTACCTAACCTTCAGCGATGTAGGATCATCCAACATGGAGAAAACAGCAGTGAACAGACGTGAATATCTATATTGTTAGTCTTTTCTAAATTATATTCCAGAAGAGAGAAAGCAAGCTGACTGGATTACAGCCACGACTCTTAACGGTGAACTCTGTAAAGGTGAAGCAGACATTTCTGGTTCGGTGGTGATCAGAATAATGATAATAACTTAAGAAGACAGACAGACATACAGGGGGAGAGAGAGAGAGAGAGCGAGAGCGAGAGCGAGAGCGAGAGCGAGAGCGGAGCTGTAGACCAGGGAGAGAGGATCAGGATGAAGGGACTGCAGAGCCTGGGAACTGAGACGTCTCCATCACACAGGGTGCAAGTTGTATTCCCGTCACAAGGTGTAGTCTTACATACAAATCCATACACAGACACAGACACAGACACAGACACACACACACGTAATTGGAATAGTCCAGTGGGGATAAGGATCAATAAAAAGAGGTATAAATGACGCGACCACATGCATGTCACACTGTATTTAGACGGACTTCAGACACAGCTTGACGTATTGAACATATAAGTGAAGATTAGATGGAGGTTTTATGCCCTTGGGTGTCTTTAGTCGTTTTGATACTAACAGCTTGTGCGAGCAGTCTCACTTTTTCTCTGGCATCTCCTAATATTGGCAAGAAATTATGCAAATACACCATTGGTATGATGTAATACACCATTGATAAAGAAGTTAGGTGTGTGTGTGTCCCTTTTTTCCCCTTGGCTCAGCTTATATAGAGATGAGTACAGTTGGTTTCCATAGCAACAGCACAAGGAAAAAGGGAGAGAGAAAAGAGAAGGATCGAGAGCAGATCGCCGAGTTAACAGGGGTCTGTACACCCACACACACACACACACACACACACACACACACACACACACACACACACACACACACACACACACACACACACACACACACACACACACACACACACACACACACACACACACACACACACACACACACACACACACTTCTATCAAATCTTGATGGTGCACTTGAACAAATATGGATAGACAAACAATTATTGTGTGGTCTGGACAATGTTTTCTTCCAAGGTAATAAACCAATTCAACCCGCTCAATACCTCAAATATACAGAGAGGGACACACACACACACACACACACACACACACACACACACACACACACACACACACACACACACACACACACACACACACACACACACACACACACACACACACACACACACACACACACACACACACACTTGGGTTTTGTGCAGATGATTGTGTGTTGATCGTGTCCATGGTTGCAGCTATATCATTCCATTTCTCTCCAGTGTTATGATCACAGATGGATCTTAACAGTGGAAGTCACCACCAGCAGTGTTCCGCCACAGCCACTCGTACAGAGACGATTGAATCAAGTGAAGGTCCAAAGAGCCTTTGTGTCAAAGAACGCTGGATGGATAAGCAGATGGAAGAACAGGGAACCATGGCGGGGGAAACTGCTATTGATTAAGTGATGGTGGTTGAGGCAGGAGAATTCTCCAGGAACGTCATTTGCAAAGTAAATGAGGAAGGTGTTCTATTAAGCCTTGAGTCTGAATGAAGCATTCATCTCTTTATAATTGGGAGTTCTGAAAAAAAAACAGTAGAAGCAAGTGTGCCGACACAAACATGTAGCCGTTTAACGTCCGGCCGGGTATCTGCGGTGGCATATCTTGTACAACTTTGGAAGAAAAGAGTTAACAAAAGACAACTCTGTCTCTAGTTTCGATTTAGACCAACAGAGTTTGCGTAAACCGTTGATACTTGCCCATAATCGTCTGCAATGCAAACAGACAGTAATGCAGCCCAGTGGCCGATGGGATTCTTGCCTAGCTTTCTCTTGTTGCTCCATCTCTCCTCATTTTCAATTCCCAGCCTTACTTCCTGCCCCCCCTCCCCATCTCTCCCTCTCTTCCCACAGACAGATGTACAGCCAAGGTGCTAATTAGAACACCTTCCGAGATCCACTGACAAAAACCCATCTGAAGTGCATTGTACATCAGAGTCTTCTCCTCCCCCCTCTCCTTGTGTCTCTACTCCGTCTCCTTCACCACTCTTTGGACATCTTTACGCTCAATGTCACTACTCACTTACAATCATTACATTCTAACCTCTCTACTTTTGTTCCACATCTTTCTCACCATCCCTCTCAGTAAAAGAGTACTGGGGCCCAGTAGGAGCAACACACACACACACACACACACACACACACACACACACACACACACACACACACACACACACACACACACACACACACACACACACACACACACACACACACACACACACACACATCCCCGAAAAAATATCTTAACGCAGAAGACTTCACAGGTACATAAAAACACACACTCACAATGATAGACATGAATGCGTCTGTAACCACTGATAGTGGTCTTTCACAAAGCTGTAATTAATAGGCCATCAATATCTCATTCATTATTAATCCGACAGAGAGAAGAGTGCAATGAGTGTGTGTGTGTGTGTGTGTGTGTGTGTGTGTGTGTGTGTGTGTATGTGCGATCATGCAAGTGTGAGTGTGTGTGCTTCAGTGTGTGTGTGTGTGTGTGTTTACTAGTGTGTGTTTGGTTGAGTGCTCCCTCTACCTGGACGACGGGGGTTGGTGGGTTGCTAGGTGGTGCGAGGCACTGGGTCAGTTCACCCTGAAGATCGGTCAGAGATGGAGCGCGTATCCCTGGGTGCTGACCTGCGATTGGCCAAGATCATCTCGGCCTCCCTATAGCTCCGCCCACTGGGCCCTGCAAGGCCTTTGGGACTGAGAACTCCGCACCATGTTCCTGGGAGTCTGCCTCTCAGCCAGTTAACGCCAGGCCTTCTGTCCACGTCCTCCAATAGAGTTCCTGGGTAAAAGAAATGTGAAAAGAGTCACTTTCATATTCAGCCCATTTCCAGCTCTGTGAGGATCATAGACCCTCCAACCACACCAAATAACACAAGCAGACACACTCACATATTAGCGCGTTTCACGAAAAACTGCCAAACAAAATTAAGTTGCCTCGATATAATAAGTCAAAGACATAAACGAAGAAGCCAAAAACATAGAGATGCATTCCTCATTTGTTGTTGTTTGTTGTTATATTCTGTCTCATGAAAAGCCAAATGTAATTAAAAAAAAAGACAATGTCAAACATTTTCCTGGGGTCTTACAAACCGACCAAAGCCTTTAAAGGTTGGAGGGAGGAGACTCGGAAGGCTGACAGCCTGAACGAGACAGCTGATTGGTGGGTTGTTTTAACCCTGAAGTTCAGAGTTTTGTGGAAATTCTCTGCAAACATTCTCCCCCGGGATATAGCTACAAAATCAATGCTTTTGTTCATCAAAACATCCAGATATACTCTGTTGTCTAAAACTCAACAATGAGTCACTCACAACAATGGCTAATACAACAGTGACACATGTAAACCTTATGCATAACATCTCCAACATAATAGAAGATCTTATGTCAGTAACAGCTAGT
Source organism: Gadus macrocephalus (assembly GCF_031168955.1). Lineage (NCBI taxonomy): Eukaryota > Metazoa > Chordata > Actinopteri > Gadiformes > Gadidae > Gadus > Gadus macrocephalus. The sequence goes on from NC_082393.1 coordinate 26,136,541, forward strand.
TACGCGCGGGGATATTTAATGTATGAGTTTTCCAATGAACTATTCATACACTGGCACTTACACAGCTTGTGAATCTGTTCACATCTGAACTAACACAGACAGGTCCTTCTTCCTATTCCGCTCTAAAATATGTTTTCTCAAAGACTGGGTGCTTGTTAGCCAGAAAGGACATCATCATCACATTAACAATTTGATGAAATAAACAGAATGAAGCAATCGTAGCATAATTAATAATCAGGCCCATCACACACAGTTCCACACACACACAGTTCCACACACACACACACACACACACACACACACACACACACACACACACACTATAATTGACTTTGAGAAACTTTGCCCCATACCCATATCCCCAAGTAATAATATCAATATTTCTCTTCAACTGTCAGACTGCGGAAAAAACAAGCGATCTTTATGTTCAGAGAACCCGATAACGCAGGCGGTGCCGTTCCGCCACCCGCCCGTCTGTCTGCCTACACGTCTGTCTCAACTCTCTGTCAAAGTAATCCCAAATAACATCCCCATGATCCGCCAACGAGTATTTATACTCATCGCCATGGCAACGCAATATGAGTCATTGTCAGTGTGGAAAGAGGAAACAAAGCTCTGCGTGGAATCGTATAATTAGAGACACGCAGGGAGTGGATACCAGCTCAACCTATATGTGTGTTTATTTATATCCATGTTTAAATATACACCCATATATATTACGCTTTCATCATTTGTTTACATAAGAACCAATCTTTTTGCCCCTAATACCCACAATGCAATTTCACGGTTGTCAGTTTTCCACCACATTCCCCAGTGAAAGCTGCTTTGCAAGATAAAACGACGACAAGGCCTTGAAACAACCGCCCCTTGCCTCCTAGATTATGGGTCTCACAGCAAGCAGTAGTGAACAGCAACTGGATGGGGCAGAATATTTGTGGTCCGTTCAATCATATGGGCCAGTAAAGAGGGTCAATCTTTGCTTATTTTTTCTTTTTGATACTTGCACCAAGGAAATACAAACATCTTGAATAAAGACAGTCTTTAAACCAAACTTCTTGTAAACATATGATTACAGTGTCAGAGGTCGACATAATAAGAGGTACTCCTAGCCCTGAACACAGGCTTAGCCCTGAACACAGGCTTGGCCCTGAACATAGGCCTAGCCCTGAACACAGGTCTATCCCACAACACAGGCCTACTACAGGCCTGAACACAGGCCTAAGCCTCAACACAGGCCTACTACAGGCCTGAACACAGGCCTAAGCCTCAACACAGGCCTAGTCCTGAACAAGGCCTACTATAGGCCTGAATACAGCCTTATAACCCCAAACACAGGCCAACTAAAGCACTGAACACAGGCCTAGCCCTCAACACAGGCCTACTACAGGCCTGAACACAGGCCTAGCACTGAATACAGGCCAAGCCCAGAATACAGGCCTGATCCCAGGCCTAGTAGCGGCCCATTCTGATCTCCTGTGAACAGTCACCGATGAAACTCCCTGGCAGGGAAAGGTTCAGCTACAGACATGTTCTGTTTATTTTAGAAGTGCTTTTTGTCACGTTAGTTTGAATGTTTAACATCCCGACAGTAATAAATAAATCAAATGCTATAACGAAAACAGAATCTGTCCGTAGCTAAGGCTAAGCTAGTGCTCCACGCCACCTCGGTGTCCGCCAAACTCCGCCCCGGTGACTCCTGTTGGGCTCCTCCGCACTAAGCGCACAGGTCAGTGCTGTTCCTTCCGGTTCATTGTGAACGGTTTGGTGGAAAACCGGTACATGGCCTGGTGTTGTTGCCATTGTGGAGATCTCTCCCTGAGTGTGTGTGGTGACGGCTGGTTTAACCCGAGCACACTGATGACTCATGTGCAACAGGTGTGCAGCCTCACCAGCCAGGTGAGACTGCTTAAACCAGCCGTCATCCACACACACACTCGCCCACACTGGTATCTGTGGAGGTGGTCGCAGGCCTGTTATACATCCTTACAATTAACTAAATTCTATCTGAATGAGATGATTGGAGGGCTCGCCTGTCCGTCTACCTGCCTTCCCTGCACCCCGCCTTCGAGGAGGCCTGAGCGAAGGGCTGGGTTATATCTGTTTGGATACCCCTAGCCTTCAGCGGCTGGTTCCTCCAACTCACTGACCTTCTCCTTAAAGCCAGGTGTAACGTTACACAATCTCAAGTGGAGGAAGAAGAGTTTACACTTAAGCATGGTTATGATAGATGTGATGTGTAGATGTGTATTATATCAAGGAGGTTGGCAGAGAGGTGGGACCAAACTCTTTCATCCAATCGTCCTGACACTTCCGTCCCCCCCTCCGTCCCCCCCCCTCCGTCTCTCCAGCACCCAGAGAGCACAGAGAGACGGAGGGGGGGATGAATTAATAAGAGAGTGAAAGTGGAGCACAACTCCCTGTGGTCTGCCCTTTTCTGGGACGAGGGAGAGAGAGAGAGAGAGAGAGAGAGAGAGAGAGAGAGAGAGAGAGAGAGAGAGAGAGAGAGAGAGAGAGAGAGAGAGAGAGAGAGAGAGAGAGGGGGGGGGGTGGGGGGGAGAGAGAGAGAGGGGGGGGAGAGAGAGAAACACAAGGATTTAACAGAGAGGGTCACACGCATCACTCGAATTCCGATTCACATACAAACAAACACATACAACATGTGCAAAAAGGAAAAGCTGTGTATTGAGTTGTAATTGCCTTTTCTTATTGGCTAATGAGATACATGGAGTGAAAGAAGGAGAAAGTGGGATGAGGAAGGGAGGTGGAGGGAGAGAGAGAGAGAGAGAGAGAGAGAGAGAGAGAGAGAGAGAGAGAGAGAGAGAGAGAGAGAGAGAGAGAGAGAGAGAGAGAGAGAGAGAGAGAGAGAGAGAGAGAGAGAGAGAGAGAGAGAGAGTCTGTGTGGTGCATGGAGAGTGCCTCAGGCCCTGGAACTCATCCCTCCTCTCCCCCTTCTCTCCCTCCTCTCCCCCTCTGACTCCCTCCTCTCCCCCTCTGACTCCCTCCACTCCCCCTTCTCACCCTTCTCTCCCCCTCTGACTCCCTCCTCTCCCCCCTGACTCCCTCCTCTCCCTCCTGTCTTCTGTCTCCTCCCTTCTCCTCCACAACGTTCCTTCTCTTCCTCCTATCTCCCGTTCTCTCCTCACCGGCTGACCTCTGACCTGTCTCTCTCTCTCTCTCCTTCCCGCTCTATTGACCTCTGAAGAATAAGTCCCGCCTCCGAGGCTCCGGTTCCCTCGGTCACATGTCTCTGGGAGACACCAGGGGGGTTTTGAATGATCGTACATAACAAAGTAAGTTTCCATCTAGTTTCCACTGTAGTTTTGGATTGTGTTGTCGTTAAAGTAGCATTAATAATCGTTTACTACTTTAACGGCACCGCCAATCCAAAAACCCAGTCTATACTAGGTGGAAAAAGTGTTTTATACTAGTTCAAAACGTGAAGCAGCTTTATGTTTGTTATGCCTTGGGGGCGGGACTTATTCTTCAGAGGTCTGTTG